>NW_021604632.1:2448193-2482942 GCF_004785775.1 Grammomys surdaster
CTCTCTCTCTCTCTCTCCCAATTAGGAATGATTTAGTTGGATAAAAACATATATGTTTGTGTATATAGGAGAAGGCATATGTTGTGTATGTACATGTATAAGGTTATGTGTTTGTTTTTATTGTTTATTTTCTATCTTTTTATCTCATGAGTACTATGTCAGCAGAACAAAAAGTATCTATTGTCTATCTAGGTCTATCTGCCAGTCCTATCTATCTATCTGTCTATCTATCTATCTATCTATCTATCTATCATCTATCTGTCTATTTATCTATCTATCTATCTATCTATCTATCTATCTATCTATCTATCTACCTATTTATCTATCTATCTTCTATCTCTAGCATGTCTTCCTTCTATCCAACTACCTATAATCTATCCATCATCTGTCTATCATCTGCATATGTATGTACCTGTGTGTATGTATATGTATGTATGCATGTGTCAGTAAGAGATTAACTCTTTCACTTCTTATGCAGGGCCAACAGGAAGCACGTTAAAGGGAATGGGATGCCATTATTTTTCACTTAAATGTGACTGGCTAGTTAAATGAAACAGTTGAGATCTGGCATTTTTCTAGTATGAATCTAGGTTATAGAGTGTCAACATCAGTTTTAAAAAGTGAATGTAAATCTCAGAAGGTTCAGTGTAACAAAAGAAGGGCTGTTTACTTCACATCCAAGGTTGCCCTTCTAGAGAAGAGCAGGACCTAAGATGCTGGCACAGAGGCAGGATGTAGGAAGAAGCGGTTTGTTTACAGATGAACATAATGATGGCTCCATGCACTGGTTTCTAGACTTATTTCTTAATAAGGCAAAAGTTATTTCTGAATAAACTTAAGGCCCAAAGAGAGGGAGATCATCCCAGCATCCTCAACTGGAGCCAAAGGGTCCTTGACCCTGTCCTGGCTGAGGTCAGGATGATATGGAGACAAAGAAGAGAGACACGGGCATAAGCAACATTTCTTCATTTGAAAATGAAGATGGCTTCCAGGGACTAGCAAAAACAAGGAACCAGATTCACCCTACTGAAGTCAGAAAAAGAAATTCAGACCGGCCTTGAGAATTATGTTGGCTTTGTGATCTCTGGGGCCTTAAAACACTGTATTTATAGAGCTTCTGAGACCTGGGTCTATGGTCATTTTTACAGGAGCAAGAGTAAGCTGATTTAGACCGAGTATCTCTGCTGCTGGATGCTGAGCTGCAAGATGACAGGTGACAATCATCGTCAGAGCCCAGAGATGAGGTCTCCGAAGAGAAGGCTGATATGATGAAGGTATGTGTTTGCATATACATATGTATGCATTTGTATATTATACATAATTTTAGACTGTCAAAAATGAGCGTTCTCCTGAGTTTCTGCCTCAGTGGAGGAAGTGCATACAAGAAACAGATATAGGAGGAAAAATTTTGGGGTAAATCACCCTTTCCATGATTAGTGACTCTTGAAAACCATGATCTTTTCAATAGCTTATTCTTCTATGTGGATTTAAGTGCCTTTTATTATTTTTGAGAAATCACATGATTTCCTTTGTCTTTATATGTTTGTGTGGGTGTGCACATGTCATGGCAGGAGTGTGGATCTCAGTGGACAACTTGACAGAATCCAGTCTGGACCACCAGTAGACCTAGGGATCTAAGTTACCAGACTAAGTTACTAACTAATTTCTCTATTCCAGTCAATGTTCCAAACATAAATGAAGCTGCAGACTGGCCATATTCAGTTTTTCAAGAGACATCTAAAATTTGTCTTTTCATATCACATTTTCCCCTAATTTTAAAATGTGCAATCTGATCAAACATTGAGTTTCAAATGCTTGCCAAGCAAACAAAATCCCCTTTTCATGCTGGATTTGACCCTGGGGACATCACAGCAAATTTCTGTACAGCTGATACACTGAATGAATTCTTTTTTTTTTTTATTGGATGTTTTATTTACATTTCATATGTTATCCCCTTACCCCATCCCCCACCCACCCGGGAACCCCCCATCCCCTTACCCCTCCTCCTTCTTCTCTGTGGAAGTAACCCCCACCTACCCCCCCACACTCCCACTTCCCCACCCTCAAAATTCCCACCCCCTGGGGCGTCCAGCTTCATGAGGTCAAGGATCTTATCTTCCGGCAGGGCCCTCTACTCTTACATATTCAGCTGAAGCCCTGGATCCCTCCATAAGTGCTCCCAGGCTGGTGGTTAGGACCCTGGGAGCTGTGGTTGGTTGGTATTATTGCTCTCCTCATGGTGCCACAAACCCTTTCAGCTCCTTCAGTCCTCACTCTAACTCCTCCATTGAGAACCTCATGATCAGTTCAATGGCTAGTTGTGAGCATCTGCCTCGGAATATGTCAGACTCTTGAAGGCCTCTGAGGAGACATCCATATCAGACCCTTATCGGCATGTACTTCCTGACTTCCACATCAGCATCTACCTTTGGTGACTGCATATGGGGTGGATACTCAGGTGGAAAGGTCTTCAAATGGCCCCTCCTTCAGTTTCTGTCCCTCATTTTGTCTCCATGTTTGCTCCCTTGAGTATTTTGTTGCTCCTTCTAACAAGAACTGAATCACCCCCACTTGGTCTTCTTTTTTTATGAGCTTCATGTGGCCTGTGAGTTGCATCTTGGGCATTTCAAGGTTCTGGGCTAATATCCAATAATCAGTGAGTGAATACCATGTGTGTTTTTTTGTGATTGGCTTACTTCACTCAGGATGATAATTTCTAGTTCCATCCATTTACCTAGGAACCTCTCGAATTCATTGTTTTTAATAGCTGAGTAATACTCCATTGTGTAAATATACCACATTTTTTGAATCCATTCCTCAGTTGAAGGACATCTGGGTTCTTTCCAGCTCCTGGCTATTATAAATAAGGCTGCTATGAACATAGTTGAGCATATGTCCTTGTTATATGTTTGAGCATCTTCTGGGTATATGCCTAGGAGTGGTATAGCTGGATCCTCGAGTAATGCTATGTCCAATTTTCTGAGGAATCGCCACACTGATTTCCAAAGTGGTTGCACCATCTTGCAGTCCCACCAACAATGGAGGAGTGTTCCTCTTTCTCCACACCCTTGCCAGCATCTACTATCACCTGAGTTCTTAATCTTAGCCATTCTGACTGGTGTGAGATGGAATCTCAGAGTTGTTTTGATTTGCATTTCCCTGATGACTAAGGACATTGAACATTTCTTTAGGTGCTTCTCGGCCATTTGAGTTTCTTCCATTGAAAATTCTTTGTTAAGCTCTATACCCCATTTTTTAATAGGGTAATTTGGTTGTCTGGTGTCTACTTTCTTGAGTTCTTTGTATATATTGGATATTAGCCCTCTATCAGATGTAGGATTGGTAAAGATCTTTTCCCAATTTGTTGGTTGTCGTTTTGTCCTATTGACAGTGTCCTTTGCCTTACAGAAACTTTGCAATTTTATGAAGTCCCATTTGTCAATTCTTGATCTTAGAGCATATGCCATTGGTGTTCTGTTCAGGAACTTTTCCCCTGTGCCCAAGTATTCGAGGGTCTTCCCCACCTTCTCTTCTATTAGTTTCAGTGTATCTGGTTTTATGTGGAGGTCCTTTATCCACTTAGACTTGAGCTTTGTACAAGGAGATAAGAATGGATCAATTTTCATTCTCCTACATGTTGTCCTCCAGTTGAACCAGCACCATTTGTTGAAAATGCTGTCCTTTTTCCACTGGACAGTTTTAGCTCCTTTGTCAAAGATCAAGTGACCATATGAGTGTGTGTTCATTTCTGGGTCTTCAATTCTATTCCATTGATCTTCCTGCCTGTCTCTGTACCAATACCAGGTAGTTTTTATAACTATTGCTCTGTAGTACAGCTTGAGGTCAGGAATGGTGATTCCTCCAGAAGTTCTTTTATTGTTGAGAATAGTTTTCGCTATCCTGGGTTTTTTGTTATTCCATATGAATTTGAGAATTTCCTTTTCTAACTCTGTGAAGAATTGAGTTGGGATTTTAATGGGGATTGCATTGAATCTGTAGATTGCTTTTGGCAAGATGGCCATTTTTATTATATTAATCCTGCCAATCCATGAGCATGGGAGATCTTTCCATCTTCTGAGATCTTCTTCGATTTCTTTCTTCAGGGACTTGAAGTTCTTGTCGTACAGGTCTTTCACTTGCTTGGTTAGATTCACACCAAGGTATTTCATATTATTTGCAACTATTGTGAAGGGTGTCATTTCCCTAATTTCTTTTTCAGTCTGTTTATCTTTCATGTAGAGGAAGGCTACTGATTTGTTTGAGTTGATTTTATAACCAGCCACTTTGCTGAAGTTGTTTATCAGGTTTAGGAGTTCTCTGGTGGAAGTTTGGGGGTCACTTAAGTATACTATCATATCATCTGCAAATAGCGATATTTTGACTTCTTCCTTTCCTATTTGTATCCCTTTGACTTCTTTTTGTTGTCTAATTGCTCTGGCTAGCACTTCCAGTACTATATTGAATAGGTAGGGGGAGAGTGGGCAGCCTTGTCTAGTCCCTGATCTTAGTGGGATTGCTTCAAGTTTCTCTCCATTTAGCTTGATGTTGGCTACTGGTTTGCTGTAAATTGCTTTTACTATGTTTAGGTATGGGCCTTGAATTCCTGATCTTTCCAAGACTTTTATCATGAAGGGATGTTGAATTTTATCAAATGCTTTCTCAGCATCTAGTGAGATGATCATGTGGTTTTTTTCTTTGAGTTTGTTTATATAGTGGATTACATTGATGGATTTCCGAATATTGAACCATCCCTGCATTCCTGGGATAAAACCTACTTGATCATGATGGATGATTGTTTTGATGTGTTCTTGGATTCGGTTTGCTAGAATTTTATTGAGTATTTGTGCATCAATGTTCATAAGGGAGATTGGTCTGAAGTTCTCTTTCTTTGTTGGGTCCTTGTGGGGTTTGGGAATGAGTGTAATTGTAGCTTCATAGAACGAATTGGGTAGTGTTCCTTCTGTCTCTATTTTGTGGAATAGTTTGAAGAGAATTGGTATTAGGTCTTCCTTGAAGGTCTGATAGAATTCAGCACTAAAACCATCTGGTCCTGGGCTTTTTTTAGTGGGGAGACTTTTAATGACTGCTGCTATTTCCCTAGGGGTTATGGGACTATTTAGATGGTTTATCTGCTCCTGGTTTAACTTCGGTACCTGGTATCTGTCTAGGAAATTGTCCATTTCATCCAGGTTTTCCAGTTTTGTTGAGTATAGGCCTTTGTAGTAGGATCTGATGATTTTTTTAATTTCTTACGTTTCTGTTGTTATGTCTCCCTTTTCAGTTCTGATTTTATTAATTTGGATACTGTCTCTGTGCCCTCTGGTTAATCTGGCTAACGGTTTATCTATCTTATTGATTTTCTCAAAGAACCAACTCCTGGTTTTATTGATATTTTATATTGTTCTTTCTGTTTCTATTTGGTTGATTTCAGCCCTGAGTTTGATTATTTCCTGCCTTCTACTCCTCCTGGGTGTATTTGCTTCTTTTTGTTCTAGAGCTTTTAGTTGTGCAGTCAACTTGTTAGTGTGTGCTCTTTCCAGTTTCTTTTTGTAGGCACTTAGAGCTATGAGTTTTCCTCTTAGCACTGCCTTCATGAAGTCCCACAAGTTTTGGTATGATGTGTCATCATTTTCATTGGATTCTAAAAAGTCTTTAATTTCTTTCTTTATTTCTTCCTTGACCAAGTCATCATTGAGTAGAGAGTTGTTCAGTTTCCATGTGCATGTGGGTTTTCCATTGGTTTTGTCATTATTAAAGACCAGTCTTATTCCGTGGTGATCTGATAAGATGCAAGGGATTATTTCAATCTTTTTGTATCTGCAGAGGCCTGCTTTGTGACCAATTATATGGTCTATTTTGGAGAAGGTACCATGAGGTGCTGAGAAAAAGGTATATTCTTTTGTTTTAGGATGAAATGTTCTATAGATGTCTGTTAAGTCCATTTGGTTCATAACTTCTGTTAATGTCAAAGTGTCTCGGTTTAGTTTCTGTTTCCATGATCTGTCTATTGCTGAGAGTGGGGTGTTGAAATCCCCCACTATTATTGTATGAGGTGTAATGTGTGTTTTGAGCTTTAGTAAAGTTCCTTTTATGTATGTAGGTGCCCTTGCATTTGGAGCATAGATGTTCAGAATTGAGAGTTCACCTTGGTAGATTTTTCCTTTGATGAGTATGAAGTGTCCTTCTTTATCTTTTTTGATTAATTTTGGATGAAAGTCGATTTTATTTGATATTAGAATGGCTACTCCAGCTTGTTTCTTGGGACCATTGGCTTGGAAAATTGTTTTCCACCCTTTTATTCTGAGGTAGTGTCTGTCTTTGTCACTGAGGTGCGTTTCTTGTATGCAGCAAAATTCTGGGTCTTGTTTGTGTATCCAGTCTGATAGTCTGCATCTTTTTATTGGGGAATTGAGACCATTGATGTTAAGAGATATTAAGGAAAAATGATTGTGGCTTCCTGTTATTTTTGCTATTAGAGGTAAAGTTATGTTTGTATAGTTATCTTCTTTTGGGGTTGTTGGAAGATTACTTCCTTGCTTTTTCTAGGTTGTAGTTTCCCTCCTTGTGTTGGCGTTTTCCATCAATTATCCTTTGAAGTGCTGGGTTTGTGGGAAGATATTGTGCAAATTTGGTTTTGTCATGGAATATCTTGGTTTCACCATCTATATTGATTGAGAGTTTTGCTGGGTATAGTAATCTGGGCTGGCAATTGTGTTCTCTTAGGGTCTGTATGATGTCCGTCCAGGCTCTTTTGGCTTTTATAGTCTCTGGTGAGAAGTCTGGTGTAATTCTTATAGGTCTGCCTTTGTATGTTACTTGACCTTTTTCCATTACTGCTTTTAGTATTTTTTCTTTGTTTTGTGCATCTGATGTTTTGATTATTATGTGACAGGAGGTATTTCTTTTCTGGTCTAGTCTATTTGGTGTTCTGTAGGCTTCTTGTATGTTTATGGGCATCTTGTTCTTTAGGTTAGGGAAGTTCTCCTCAATAATTTTGTTGAAGATATTTACTGTCCCTTTAAGTTGGGACTCTTCATTCTCATCTATACCTATTATCCTTAGGTTTGGTCTTCTCATTGTGTCCTGGATTTCCTGGATGTTTTGAGTTAGGAGTTTTTTGCATTTTGCATTTTCTTTGACAACTGTGTCAATATTTTCTACCATATCTTCTGCATTTGAGATTCTCTCTTCTATCTCTTGTATTCGGTTGGTGATGCTTGCGTCTATGACTCCTGACCTCTTTCTTAAGTTTTCTATTTCCATGGTTGTCTCCCTTTGAGCTTTCTTTATTGTTTCTATTTCCATTTTCAGATCCTGAATATTTTTGTTTAATTCCTTCTTTGTGTTTTCTTGCATTTCCTTAAGGGATTTCTGTGATTCCTCTTTAAGGGCTTCTATCTGTTTACTTGTACTCTCCTGTATTTCTTTAAGGGAGTTACTTAATTCCTTCTTATAATCCTCTATCATCATCATGAGAAGTGATTTTAATTCTGAATCCTGCTTTTCAGGTGTGATGGGGTGTTCAGGGCTTGCTATATTGGGAGAACTGGGAACTGATGATGCCAAGAAACTTTGGTTTCTGTTGCTTATGTTCTTGCGCTTGCCTTTCGCCATCTGGTTAACTCTAGTGTTGCTTGCCCTCACTGTGTAAGACTGGAGTCTGTATTTCCAGTTATCTTGCTTGTTGCAGAGCTCCTCAGAGTCCAGATGTCTCTGTAGTCTTATGATTCTAATCTTGGTGTCTGCTGCTCTGATTGCAGTGGCTCCTCTGCTGCTCTGAGTGCAGTGGCTCCTCTAGGATGACTCAGGAGTCAGTATCTCCACAGGACAGGAGTAGATCAACTCAGTGTCAGCTGCTCTGAGTGCAGTGGCTCCTCTAGGATGACTTAGGAGTCAGTATCTCCACAGGACAGGAGCAGACCAACTCTGTGTCTGCCCCAGCCCACAGGACCAGGAACCTGAATGAATTCTTTAACTGAGAGGGCTAAAGGGAAGTCTGCAATCCCACATGCAGCTTGTGATAGTACTGACTGGGGCTAGAGCCTCTGCTTCTTTAGCTGTCATAGACAGAAGGGAAGGTATCTGCAGACATCAGGGCCAAGACACGCATGTTCTTTTCATCATTTGCTCAAACGTTGTTGGCTGTCTTTGAATAGTATGCAGTCATGCCAGGCATTATCATAGAATATTTTCTTAAACATGAACCCTTTTGGAATATTCATCCCACGGGGTCATTTTCTCTCTACTTAAAACCAGGATCAAATTTCCCTGGAGTATTTTAAAATTTAATGGTGTTATTTGTTTCGAGGAAAAAAAATATATATAGTAGGTATTTTGTAAGCTTTGTCTAGCTCCATCAGTCTGGGTACAAACGACAAAATCTGCTTCATGTTCTTCTCCAAGGTGATGGAGAGATCCCTCTTATAGAGCTCTCAACTTCATGCATGATGCTTCTCTTCAATAATATGAAGCATTTTTGATCACATGGTGTTATAGCTTGATTCTAAAATATACCATATAGTTTCATGTTGGACATTTGGTCTTCAGCCAATGGCATATTTTTGGGAGGTTCTAGAAACTTTAGGTAGGAAGGAGGTAACAGAGGGAGAGACTTTGGTTCCCAGGTCCCTTCTTATCTGTTTCCTGACCACTATAAAAGTCTCTTCCCGCACATGCTCCCAGAGTGATGTTCTACACAAGCACCTGTGGACTGAACACCCTGAAACCCTGAGCAGAGTAAACGCCCTCCTTTTCTGTTTCTTTCGTAGGTACAACAGCCACACCTCCGAGGTTCACGTGGGCAACATTTCATTTATCTCTATAAGTAGACTCCAGTCACCAAATGAAAACAAGTTGTATCTTCTTTTAATGACATGACTTTTCCCAGGTGGGCTCTTCTTGAAGCTGTCACTTAAAGCATTTGACCCCCCCCCAAAAAAAAATGTTTATGGGAAATCTAGTCAATCAAGAAGCAGACTGGTGCTTTCTATGAACATAGAAATCCTTTTAGAGGGCTTGGCTCCCGTAAACTTAGCCTGAACCTCTCTGTTCCCACTGGCAAACATTTCATTCTTTTAATGAAGTATAACAACTAGAGAGGTTTTCTTCTAATGCCCCCCTCTCCTAACTCGAATCAGGTAGGGTTTAGCAAGGAAGAATCCTATTCCTATATCATCATAGTGTATGTTTTTCTGTATCATACAGTATATTTTAATTAGAGTCAGGATGCTCTGTAAGATGGAGCAAACTGTGTTCCATTTGAAGAATTAAAGAATCGCTCAGGCTTGCCAGCGTGATCTGAAATTCTAATTCAAGTTCTTCTCTGAATGCCAGCTGCTCAGAGCTCATATTGTCCATCAAATACCACCTGGAAGTATTTATCACAACAGAAGGAGGAAGCCTCTCATATCTTTTTGGACAGATACTTTTATTAAAATTGGCTTCTTTTGATATTGCTCGCACTTGTAATGAAAGGAATCGTTGGTCGGGCTTTAGCTCTAATCAGAAATCAGAGCTGATTACAGAGTTTTCGGGATTACATATAAGACAAAACCCTCAAAAGATTTTGCTTGAGTGGTAAATCAATTTTTGAGGCACCAGTGAGAAATTCAGAAGCAGTAGAGATTTGGCAAAACAGCCCTATTTGTCACCCATCTCAAAAAAAAAAAAAAAGTTCTACACTGTTTTGCTCATTCTGGAAGAATAACCAGTTGATTTGGGCCAAGAAGTCCTAAGCAAATTGGCCAAAACAAGTCGAAGAAGCAATCAGCATATTAAAGCTTGGCAGGTGACCTCTGCTTCTTTCAGTTTTATCTTCTATGTTCCAACAGTTAAGCACCAGTCTGTTTAGACTGGGGGGATGACTCAGTTGGGATGGTGTTTGCCTTCCAAGCATGAGAACCCGAGCTGTTTCCAGAACCCACGTAAAAAGCAAAACAAAAAGCAAAAGCAAAAACATAAACAAAAACAGACAAGCAAACAATGCCAGCCAGGTGTGGTGACTTATGCTTACAATCCCAATTCTGGAGAGGTGGAAACAGGTTGATTCCTTGGGCTCTCTGACCAGGCAATCTTTTCAACTTCATAGGTCCTCAGGCCAGTGAGAGACTCTTATTCACTAAGCAAGGTGGATGGCATGCAAGGAAATCAGCTAAAGTTGTCTTCAGGCCTGCACACACATGTATACACCCATACCACCACACACACATGCACACACACACACACACACACACACACACACACACACACACACACACAAAGTTGGCCATGTTTCAAATGATGGATAAAATGAAGTCTTAAGCCTGGAAGTCTGATCATTTAGACATTTCCAGAAACTTCTTGTTTTCTTAAGAATATCTATTCTATTTAACATATATTTGGGGTTATAGAAATCAAGGAAATAGTAAAAATCTTTGTAACCTATTACATGATCAAAATGATTGAAGTCAGGGTTTTTTTTTTTATTCCAAATTACCTGTAGCCCAAGCTTTTCTTCTTTCCTCTCTTCTTTCCTTCCTTCCCGCAGAAGTATCTGTTGGCTGTCTATCAAATATCAAACATTTCTTTAGGCATTTGGAAAATGCTAGTAAACAGCACAGACAGGTAGCATTTTTCTCCCAGAGGTGTGTATAGTAGACTAAGAAAAAGCAGAGTAACTACGACAATTACAATGCACAGAAAATTCGTGGCTGCTCACCCTGAGAAGATAGGGAAGTGGTGACTTTCTTCACTCCAGGTGAACACTATCACACCTGGCCCAGGTGAGCACTTTCACACCTGGCCCAGGTGAACACTTTCACACCTGGGCCACCTTCTTTCCAAGCACAAGCCACTTATTTCTTGTCTCATAGCAACAGAGAACTCTCCTCCCACTTCTCAGTGAAGTTAGCAAAGAACCACGTGGTTTTGTTTTGTTTTGTTTTGTTTTGTTGTTTCTTTCCTCATGAGCTCGCACTTTATAAAGACAGAAATCTGTAGCTGGGTATTGATTACATCAGTATCCCTATCCTGTAAGTTGTAATAAAGTTATATGAAGTGATAGAAAAGATAAGTTAGATATTTAGTATTTTCTATGGTGGGATCTCTAAGGATAGATATTGTTCTCAGAATGGGAAAAGGATGGTTTCGAGATGGTGAGTTCCCCTTCTAGGAAGTACCCAAACATAGCTTGTGTCTGACGATGAATTCAAAAGCACCCTCTTCTTCATTCTTCAGTTACATCCTGAGGTCCCTATGTACCTACTAAACGAGCTCTCCCCTGGATTCACAATGAGCAAACTAGGTTAAAAACCACTGTCAATGATTTTAAAACTTTACAGACCTTGAGGAAAAAATTGGAATTGGGTAAAAAAAATAAATACATGGAATGAATGGGAGAAAAAAATAAAACAATGGAAGCTAGCAAGGGTCATGTGACTGACAAGAGCAGGTGCTGTCAAGCAAGCCTCTGGGTTCAGTGGACTGACTCGTGAAATTCATGCCTAAGAGAAAGTAAGTAAGTCATCCACACGGACCATGGGAACAAGATCTTCACAGAGGACTCAGCAAGTAAGCAACTCGAGGACACAGCAAGTGTGAAACCGAAGGCACAAACCTCAGTATGTTTCACAAACTGAATGACAGGCTGCTGGCAAAAGGAGTGGCTGAGAAGACACTGGTAAGGAAGCCATTTGCATTCCAGGGCTGGATTAAAGGGAAACAAGATGTTATGTCAATACAGTTAAAATATTAAATGTACAGCTGTTAGGCAGGGGCAAGAGAAACATTAGTTAAATGCAAGAATCTCTCAAGTCCTCTCTTCTATTCAGGACCCTTCTCCTCAGAGAAAAATAAAGCATGTCTCTGCTTTACTGTGTTTTGTTCTAGTGGCTGCCTTCAGGTAATTAAAGAATATGCTTTCCAGGCTATTTCTTGATTTATCAAGTTCATATCAAATCTATTGATTTTTCTCCAACAGTGGCACAGCAGGCAAAATAATGGCCCTCCAAAGATATCCATGTCTGTGGCCGGTGGAGACAGCTCAGTTGGTAAAGCGCTAGTTGGGCAAACCCCAGGACCTGAGTTTGGGTCTCTGCGCTTATGTAAAGTTTCAGGCAAGACGTAGTATATGTGTGTAATTCCAGCCCCTGGGCGAGGTGGAGGCAGGCAGGGTTCTAGAGTTCCAGGCTTAGTGTGAGATCATGTCTCAAAATAAGGTGGAGAATGAATGACCCAGGAAGACAGGCAGTGTTGATGTATGGCTTACACACACACACACACACACACACACACACACACACACACACACACACACACAGAGAGAGAGAGAGAGAGAGAGAGAGAGAGAGAGAGAGCGCAAGCGAGAGAGAGATTCCTCTTTAGCCCAGAACATCAATGTCTTCCTCATGAGACCAAAGCATGCAAATGACAATGACAGTCATGGAGTTGCAGTTTCCCTGGCCTTAAAGATGGAAGACGACTGGGCTTCAAGTGCCAAGGAATGTGGTCAGCTGCTTGAAAAGTCAGAGAGGCAAAGATGAATTCTCCTTTAGAGCTTCCAGAAGGAAGGGTGGTGTACAACTTGATTTCAGCCAGTGAAGCTCGTTGTAAAAGCAGGGAGCCTATAAAACTGCAGAGCGGTGGATCTGCGTCTTAATTTGCTGGGATTTTGATGGTTAGAGCACAAAAGAAAATTAACTCAAGTAGGTAATAACGAGTTAGCTCAATTACGTGTGTATTTCCTCCTCATCCAGCGCTGTAATAGAAGCCCTAACTGGTTTTAGATTCTTCTCAATTTAGGGCCTTGATTTCGCTTTGCTTTTCCTGAATTGTTTTCAATATAATTCCCTTCACATTCTCTCAACACTGAACACTTTTTATTCAACCATGTCCTCTTGTTTGCATCGGAAGTTGTTTTATTTTCTTCAGGAAGGATGTCCCTGCACGTGATTGGATTGAATCACTGATAGTTCCTTCTCTCAGGTGAAATATTGGTCTAAAGCTTTGACATTAAAAAAAACCCACATATTTTAAAAGCTGTATTTTATTTGTGCGCATGTGCGTGCATGCGTGCGTGCGTGCGTGCGTGCATGCGTGCGTGCTTGCTTGTGAAAGCAGTGACTGTGGAGGCCACCAGGGGGCAGCAGATGCTTTGGAATTAGTCGCAGTTTCAGGAGACTGTAAGGGACCTGACTTGGGTGTTTGGAACTGAACTCGGGTCTTCTGCAAGGGCAGCAAGTATTCTGGACTGCTGAGTCAGTCTTCAGCCTCTGCGGCTTTTATTTTCATGCTGTTTTCTGTACATTTTCATCCTTATTGCCAGTTTCTCCTCTCCATGCCTTCATGGCCTTAATTCAGCTGTAGCCTTTCTGACACATGTAGATTACACCGTGTGACTGTAAAAATTGATATTAGATCTTACTGCGAATCTCACTTGTTTGAGAGCATGTATCTGAGATCCGTGTATACCAAGACAGAGTCACTTTATTGTGACTTCTTGAAATGTGTTATTTTGCTTCCTAAATTTGGCAAATATCACCTCCCCATTTTCTCTTGACGGACATTTAGTTTGTTTCCAATAGAAATAAGGGATAAAATGTTCAGTATCATATACCTATGTATGTTTTGATCTTTGTCAGACACAGCTACCACACCGTCTGGAATGTTTGTATCAGATGACCTCGGAGAAGAGTGTCAAGCCTCAAGGCACACAAACCCTGTGGCGTCTCCTTCTTTTTATATTAGTGATCACCGGTCTTTCAGCACCTTGTTCTAGCCTGTTTTGCCTTCGTGTTTTATTTTTCTGTGAAATGTATATTCTCTGCTAATTTGTTAATATTAGTGCTGAATCACCATGACTATGACCGAAGTGCTCCAGAACAACAAAAATGTAAAGGTGTGAAATATTTATTTTCCCATTATTTCAGAATAGAGGAGTCAGCTGTTTTTGGTGAGGAGGGTGTAATTGTGGGAGAACAGAGAACAGTTCACAGCATGGCTGTCGGGAGAGAGAAGAGAGAAAAGAGAGAAAAAGGGAGAGAGAAAAAAACAGACAAACAGAGACACAGAGACACAGAGTGTATATGATCAGGAAGTAGGGGCAGAATATAAGTTCTCAAAGCCCACTCTGCACCAGACTCCCTTCAGCAAGGCTGCACCTCCTAAAGGTTTTGAGACTTCTTCCAAATACCTCTATTAACTTGGGAGACGAAGTATTCAAATACATGAGCCTATTATATGCCTCAGGTGACCTATTTCCTCTAGCCAGGCCCTTTACTAACCTTTACTAACTCCCAATATTGTCATATTATTATTATTATTATTATTATTATTATTTATTATTAGTATGAACTCATTCAGAGATTCATCCTTCCATTTGGATCAGAGTCCCCAAGCACAAAGTATTGGAAGTCCCCTCACCAACACAACCAGCATTGGGTCATACTAATCCCCTAGTCAGTGTCCTATTGCTGTGAAGAGACACCACGACCGAGGCAACTCTTATAAAAGAATGCATTTAACTGGGTCTCATGAACAGTATCAGAGGTTCGTCTGTTATCCTCATAGTGGGGAGATGGTACTGGAGAAGTAGCTGAGCATTCTGCATCCTGATCCACAGGTAGCAGAAAGAGAGGGAGGCTGACTGAGCTAGGCATGGGTTTTGAATCCTTGAAGCCCATTTCTAGAGACATACTTCCTCCAATGAGGCCATGCCTTTTAATCCTTCTAATCCTATCAAAGAGTACCACTCCCTGGTGACTAAACATTCAAATATATGAGTCTGTGGGAGCCATTCCTGGTTAAACCACCACAGAGTTTCTTAATTCAGTCAAGTTGATACATGAAAATTGATCAACTGTGGGTCCACATCCGGTCGACCTTTGGGCATGGCGTCTTGGGAAGGCAGGATGACTGCCCTGATCCCATAGCCTCAGGGTAGGTGCTCGGCTGCAGGGAAGCACTGGGATATCACTCTGGGGGACTGGGAAAGGATAGTCTGAGATGTGGGAAATCCAGAGCTGGTTTGTGGGTCCCTGGGGTTGCGACGAGACCAGGGCTGTGGGATTCTCTGACTCTTGGACATCCAGGCACACCCTGGGAGTCTCAAAAGAGCTGAGAAAGGAGTTGTGGGCCTGAGAGCTGAGGACAGTGTCTAGATCAGGGCTGGGGATGGGGGTGCGGGGGTGGAGCTCTGGCTTGTTCCAGCAGTGATTCTCTTTAGCTTGGCAGAGGCAGGCTTGGTGGCATTTGTGGCTGGGAGTGCAAAGAGGCCTTCTCCTGGAGAATTAAGCTGCGGCTCTGTAGTCGACTGCCTTCTCCATGGCTCCTCACAGCACATTTGACAAAGGAGACAGTCCGTGGTTCTAAACAGTTTATTGGTTGTTCATGGTGGAAAATGGATGCATAATATACCATACCCACTTCTCAGGATGGACCTGAGATTAAATACCTTGTTCTGGGAGAAATGTCTGGGAAGAGAAGCTCATTGGCTAACCCCTCCTGGCTCCAGGTACCTCATTAGCATGGAGAACTCTGTTTGGGGCCTAAATGACCATAGGATACATTTTTTTTTATGTTAGGAGGATGACGCTTGTTTCGGGCCAGTCGCCTAAGTATCGGGGTGTGTGCCGCTACGGGTCTTGACCTGCTCTACCTACCAAACTTCCTGGCATGGTTTTACCTTCTGACAACCACACTGTTTTCTATGGCACTTGTACAATTGCAGCGAAGGCATTCTTTATTATAAGACATTGCCAATTCTATCACATCCAAGTTTCCGAGCCTTTCCTTCAGATTTACTTAAGAAATCCATCCTCAGCACAGCCTCACACACTTTAATCTTGTAGCTTCTTCTAAGTCTATGAAGTACCACTTTCTCTACTGGCAGGGTTTATATCACTGAAATATGTTTTAACATATTGTGTGAGGAATGATTCAATTTTTCTCAAGCTGATGAATTTATTTCCCTACACTCTTTGTCATGAATTTAGTCTTCCCTTCAGTTCTATTGATCTTTTTTTTTCTCTATCTTGGCACCAAATGTACAGTATTTTAATGACTAAAAATATTATAAGTTTCTCTGGTTTGTTTGATTTCAATATTTTAAAGTTAATTTCAGACCTTCAGTGATATAATCATTTATCAACATATATATAATTTGCTCACGATACGCCATGGAATTTTGCTTGGAACTGCATTCATTCAGCTCTAGATTAATTGAAGCACGCAAAATGAACTTACATGCTATCTTGATAGTGTTGGGTCTTCTTTCAACAAACGTAGAATATTTTTGCATTTATTAAGGTATCTTTCTGCCCTTTAATAAAGTTTCAGAATGTACTTCATAAATATTTTATGCAATGTTGGTTGTTTTCTAGATATTTTAAAATTAATTTTGCTAGTGTGATTTTTCTCATTATATTTTCTTATTTATTTCTCTGGCAAGAATTCAAGATGAAGTCTTTCCTAAGTTGTAATATCTTGACTCTCTAGTGGCAAAAGACAACTGAGCTTCAGTTCTACGGTGTGCAACATCCGTAGATGTTGTTCTGAAGGCATCTTATGTGTCTGATACAAATTAATATAGATTGGAGAATACCATACCTGAAAGTCTGTATATAGCCTGTTAGTATTTTCAGAGAAGTAGAGCACCAAAATGTGCCTCCATGTCTGCTATCTCTTGGCTCAAAAATCAAACAAGATTCAACTCTGGAGGAGTCTTTACCATTAAAATATGATTAAGAGGGATTTAAACTTTGTGGTTTTTGAAACTGTGTTAAAAGTTACATGGAAGAGCTTGTAAAAGTCACTTAGGCTTGCCCTGAAATGACCTTCTTGTAGCTGAGGATGGTCTTGCTCTCCTGAATCTTCTGGGTCCACTTTCCAAATGCTGGAATTACAGATGTTGCTATCACATGGGGACTAAAACACAAAATAAAAACTCTCATGGAAAGTTAGCTCCAGAAGTGGGAAAGGAGAAAGGTAACCATCATCTATGTCTGATAGCCTAGAATTTGGGAGACACATAAGTAATTGCCTAGGATCTTAACAAGAATAAGAACTATGGAATCACAGAGACAAGACATATGGCAAAGTTAAAGAAAAAAACTTGTGAACTCCAAGCCAGGAATCAGTGTGGTGCCTGCAATCTGTGCAGACAGGTTTCAGTAGCTGAGCAGAATCCACAATGAAGTCATATGACCCAGAAATCAATTACATCATTATTAGAAACTAACTTGACTTCTCTGGTTTGTTGTTGTTGCTGCTGCTGCTGCTGTTGTTTATGTACAAGCCAGAAGAACATGGCTCTGAGGGCAAAGACACTTGTTGAATAAGCCTGGTGACCCGAGTCTGATCCCTAGTATATAAAGGTATAAGGAGAGAATGGACTTGAAAGGGTTATCCTCTGCAGGTGACAAACGTGTGCCCCACCCCATCCCCATATTCACCACACAGGCTCATACACAGAAGTAATAAATAAAATTGATGAGAATAGAATATAAAACCAGACCACTTAGTTATTTTTCGGTGATATGCTGCTTAGGAGGTGTGAAGGTTCGCTGGCCTTTCAGAAGTCACTTAGGAAGAGGGTGTGTGGCTGGGTGACACATGTGTGGCTCAGGAACTTCCACACAGTGTGTAGAAGCTGTCCAAGAGGTCTTTCTTGGTCCTTACACATCAGTGAGTGAATTGAAATCCCCACCGTCTAAGAACGTGTGTTCCACCCGCAAGGCTGCAAAGAAAAATCTCCTGCCCTGTTTATTTATTGAAGAAGACTTTTAAGATGTTATTGCATCTAGGTATTAAGGGGGATAATGGATTATAAAAGACATGATAATGATAGGAGAGACTGGATGGGGAGAAAGGAAAGGAGCCAGGCAAAGGGGAAGAGGGGCTGCAGGGGAGGGCAGTGTGAGAGGGGAATGGGGTATACAAAGTCTAAGGACACATGGATGAAATGCCATGACAGAGTTCATTACTTTATATGCTAATTAAAACAATTTAAAATAATTATTAATAATGATGATGATGATGCCAGGCAGAAAAGAGGGCTCAGCTGTTGGTAAAATGCTTACATACAAACATGAAAACCTGAGTTCGATTCCCAGAACCTACGTAATAAATGAGATGTGGTGGTCCATGCTTTTAGTCACAGGTAGTAGATCCCTGGAACATGCCAGGAGCTAACCTAGCCTGTTCAGTGAGCCCCAGGCTCTAGCCACAGGGATTGTGCTTCCAGAAAGCAAAATGGGGAATGACGCCCAAAGATGGTCATCAGCTTCCACATGTGTGTACATGGATGCAGCTACACTAACACACATGCTCTCCCCATCCAAACACATGTACACTCACATATACACAAAAAGTCAAAGCCTGTAATATAGTAATCTAATGCCTGAGGTAATTTGAGCAGACACAGACATGACAACAGAAGCAGGTAAGTCTAATAGTTTTTTTTTAATTCACTACATAATTTTAAAATATTGAGACCCTCCCAAAGATCTTTAAGGGTCATACAGAAAAGGGAAAAAATATGCCCCAAATTACTTAGGGTCCAAACACAAGATGGTTGTGAGCTCTTATTAAAAGCAACTACTAAAACGTTTTTTTTTAGAAGGATGAATGTGTCAAGGCAGAAGATGGCTTAGCAGGTGCCACTGAGTCTGCAGACCAGGGTTCCATCTTCAGGACACACATATTGGAAGAAAAAAGTCAAGTCCCATAAGTGGCTCTCTGGCCTTAAAGAGCCCTCTCTGCCCGATCAAAAACTAGATAAATGTATTTTTAAAAGGAGGATGAACGTATATATCCCCTGGCACTTTTCCCTTCCCGTGCCCTTTCCTTTTTGAGTTGATTTTTTCTCAACTTCCAGACATTTTTTTTTCTTCTGTCAGGACCTAGAAGTCTTAAAATAACAACAACAACAACAACAATAACAACAACAACTACTACTACTAAGCTAAGCGGACACAGCATCACTTCAAGCAGCCTGGTCAGGACACTGGCATCTGAAGCTACCATGGTTTTAAACTCTTGGCCATATAAATGTGCCCCTCCCCCCACATCTAAAGTTCTGCTTCTTAGATCCTGGCCTCATTGTAATTCATTTCTGTGGGCTTTCTTTTCTTTTCTTTTTTTTAAACAGAGAATTCCCTTATAGAAAGCTCTTATGTTTTACTGCATCTATGATGAACAGATTAGCTTTGCGTTTGCAAAATTAAATTACTTTCCCTAAGTATTTCTTAATTTTTGTGCATATGCCACGGGAAAATTCAAAGAGCAAGCAAAGTTGTTAGCTGCACTTTAAATACCAGGAAATGTCTGTATGGGAAGGAGAAGGGGAAAGGCGGAAATTAACTCTGCTTTTGAGATTGAACACCAGGGTGTTTGTTCCCTGGTGTACACATCTGGTGGATCAGCATCCAAGGGGAAGAAAATTTCCAAGCTCAAATTTTGGATGTTTCCTGTGTCAATCTTCTGGATCAATATCATCTACTCGGGAAAGAAAAATGTTGAATTAAAAATGAAGCATCAAATGCCACACGGCAAGGGGAGTGCGATCCCGAAATCAAGGTGGCCTCTGACAGCTGAGCTGAAATTTGACAGCCTTCTGGTGTCGCACACCCCCTCCCCTCTCCAAACAGCACCCCCCAGAAATCCCTAATGCAGTACTCTTGTCTAAAAGAACAACAGCCAAATTTTCTTCTAGCCTCTTAAATTAGTCTCTGGGTGTTGCAGATTAAATTGATAAAAAGTATGTTAATAAGAGAAAATGTACCCATGTGAACACCGGGGCTAACCAACAAAGTAGCAAGCTTATTCGGTGGATAAAATTATAGGCTTGTATATCCAAATTAGAAGAGGAGGGTAGAGGACAGTTTTGGTGGGGAAACAAAACAGGGTTTTTTTTTTTTTTAAGAAATAATATGAATTTCCTTTCTTTTCTTTCTTGTTTTTTTTTTCAACTATTTATATTTGGGGGTCAAGGGGCAGGTGACCAAATACTGCTTCACACATGTGGAAACCAGAGAACAACTTGTAGGGATTGCTTCTCCCCTTTCACTATGTGTCCTGCTGGGGATTGAACTCAGGTTCTTAGCCTTAGCAGCAAGCACCTCTACCCACTGAACCATCTTGCCAGCCCCAGATATTATTTTTGAGAACTGATGGGATTTAACGTAGTGTGTGTGTGTGTGTGTGTGTGTGTGTGTGTGTGTGTGTGTGTTACGATGAAGATCTCCACAACACACAGTAAGAAAAGCTGCTATCAAAAAGAAAAAAAAAGAAGCAAAGTAAACTTTCACTGTGTGCATGGAGAAAAGAGGAGAAATGTGGACTGTTTGTTGTTGGTGAGGAGGTAAATTAGAAGAAACCTCTTACAGAAATTGAAAGTTACATAAAAGTACAGTCACTATGTGAGCCAGTTTATTTCTGGGTACATATCTAAAATGTATCTATCAAAGAACTACGTGTACTCCCATGTTTAATGAGGGACCTGCTGTCATAGCTGCAAAACCAAGCAGCTACCAATGGATGAAGGGATAAAGAAAGCGTGTTACATGCTGTGATAAAGTGCTATTCAGCTATGAGAAGAATGCAGTGCTGTCAGTTGAGAAAACATGGGTCAAATTCATGGACATCATGTCAACTGAGGAAGCCAGGCACAGAAAGATGAGCCCCATATGACCTTACCTCAGTGTGGGATCTGAAGGAGTTGGTCTCCTAGATGCTGTGGGTAGCCTAGTGGTTACCAGAGGCTGAGGATATTAAGGGGGAATGTAGATCATTGGATACCGAATCAGTAGACAGGAATGAGAAACTGTGGCATGTTATTCAATGGCAGGGTAACTGGATACATAAACGGTCTTATGTGTCTTAGAAAAAATAAACTGCACTATGTATCTCAGAACGCTTAAGCAAAGTGCACTATATTTTTGCCATAAAAATTTCATATAGTGGAAAGGAGCATATTTTTAAATAGATTTAAACATTCCACAGGTGTGCATTATTGGCACATCCTGCAAAGGCCCATCAGTGTGGAAAATATTGTTTTATATTAGGTGAATATCAACTTGGTTTAGTAAAGGGAGATTGGGTGATACTGTCTTCTGTGTGAATCTGAGGGTCTTTCAAACTCTCGGCGGGGGGGGGGGGTCACAGAAGTATCCTAGAGAGAGAAGTCTCTATTCAGCTCTCTCCTGGTCTTTGCTCTGGTAGGAGATATCCTAGAGATGGAATTGGAAGAGATTTCATTCCCTTCGGGTAGCTAGATCCCCAGAAAACCTTTTTTTCTGTGTATGAATCATAGATGAGCATTTGTGTTGAAATCATCTTGATGTCAATGACAGAGTTTTAAAACTATAAACTATGGCAATTAATCTTGATTAGTGACAGCCTGAGGGTCCACTAAGGTGTCACGTGTCTGTCACATTTGAATCTTATATGTTCCTGGCACTGTTCTGGATAGAAAATGGAAGTCTCTCTGATGCACATTGGTATTTGGTTAACAGATGGGTGGTGCATACTATTTCAGTATTAAACCAACGTTTCTACAGCTAAGTTGTCAAAAGTATCTGATGTCTGTATCAGGGTTTTAAGCTACATTCAGACATCCGGAAGTATAATGCATTTGCTCCTCTGTGGTCACAGAAAGCAAACCAGCACCCGTTAATATATTATACAGGAAATGTTAAGTCCCCAAGTCTCTGTCAAGTAATATCAGTGACAGCCAGCGTGCTGAGCCATAGTTCATTGACAGATGCTAGTCCCACCGGCTCTTCCTCTCTGCCTCTTTCTGTTCCTTCTCCATCCCCTTCCTTCTTCCGTCCCCTCCTTTTTTGTTTTCTCTCTCTTCCATATTTACACCATGCTTGTTTTCTTTCCATGGAGACTTGTGAATAATGTAAACATCCACCACTGTAGTTTCTTGAACAAAACTGTTTTGGGGGTGGTATTGCAGAATCAGCTCACTAAGCTTAGAACTCATTCTTTTGTGCTAAGTAGTGTCATGACGTCAGGAGATGTTTCTCATCTCTGAAGAGTTCATTTTTAATAAGTGGATTCTCATCAGCTTGGCGTACTATCTGAAAGACGGTTTGCTCTGGAAGCACTGAGTAAATGTTACTGTGATGATCAAGAATCTTCAGGTCATTTTCAGAATTAAGTTTCATTCTGTGACATGCTAATTACAAATTAAGAAAAAGATGAGGATTTGCCCCCTTGAGAAACTTCGTGCTTCTCAATATCCTATTCCTGATCTTAGAGACTGAGCAGAAATATACTAAAACTCTATCAGCGATGGGTGGTGATGAATGCCAACCCATCCGCTGCCCCATGAGGTTCTCTAGTCAGGATTCGTGCACACTAACAAGCTTCGTCCTATTTACCATCTTATACAGACAGGATGAGCAGTCTTTATTGAGAATTATAACATAATTTAAGTATTGCATACTCTGACAATCTGTATTAACTGGATGATTTGTTTAAGATCGTAGTCTCTATTGTGTGAATTTTCCTGGGGAGAGATGAACAAATGTCTATTTGCCACAGGCAGGGCATCAAGCTAGTTTGGTGAATGGATGAGTTGACTGGGATTACCTGCAGACACATGGATGAGGGGATACTTGCGGTAGGATGGATAACTCAGGGGCAGCTGTATCACCAGAAAGCCCCAGCAGGGAAGGCAGCATCCCTGGAGTCATGCCCCACTCTCCCAACACACACACTTTGCAGACAGCTCCATTTAAGAGTCTGCTTCCTCCAGCAATTTTATTGTTATCCTTTCTGGAAGGACCAGAGACTCCTGTGACTTTCTTAGCCCCCCCCCCTCCTTTGTGTGTTTCCTTAGCTTAAGTCACTGGGGCCTCTCTCCTGCCCCAGGGGGGAAGGTTTCAACTCATATAACCATTCAATAGTTTTCTATTAGTTCTTACTTAGCGGCCCTAATACAGAGCTATCACTTTAGATTTAGAACTAAGGCAAACTGGGGAAGTGTCTCCATCTGTCTGCCATGCTCTCTCTCCTGGAGCAGATGAGAGATAGTCATTTAGCTTCATTTTGTGGAAGGTGAAAGACAAACCCCAAATCACATGGCTAACAAGCAATAGCTTGACCATCACCTCAAAACTGACTTGATACCAAGCTTAGCAAGGCTGTGGACTGAGACCCACAGTCAGCCCCTTCTCTCTCCCCTCCTGCTCCTTTCAGTGGCAACCCTTCAGACACATTAAGCCTGTCATACTTTATTTAGAATTTCACTTCATTTCTTTCAACAAATATAAAATAAAGTTAAATCTTTCCTCCAGGAACTTGACACGAGGGACCTTTAGGAATTAGAGCTTCTTCAAAACTGCTGTCTCATCGATTTTTATTTGGGAAGTTTGCCTTCCCTGTAGCGCATATTTCTTAAATGAGGCCAGAGGAAACTTTTGGTTCTTGTTTGGTGGAAAACTCCCAAGATGCCATAAATCAACTGTAGGGTGACTTTTCTGGAGGAATTCTCCAAAGAAATTAAGCAGATGGCAACTTTAATTGGTCAAAGCAGCCTCAGTATTTATTGCTATAATTTATTCTTCTATGAATCATCTTTGCAGAAATATACAGAGAGCAAGATGCTAGCACAGCCCAGTTTGAGGAACCCTAAAATATTCCATGTAGCTTTACTCCTTCCTGTGTCCACTTGACTTAGCAGGCAAGACATAAGAGATCGTCTGACTTTTAGTGGCTTTTAGAATTTATTGGCTGTGGAAGCGATGACAGGATTATCATTGTTATTTGAAATTCTAGTTAATTCTAGTTTGGCTGTTGTTTGCAGGCCCAGTGAAATATAACATTGTAATATATGTTCTTTCAAGGTTTCACGGAAAGTGTGAAGGCAACCTCATTTGTCTTGTTCCTTTGTAAATAAGAGTAGTGAGCCCCCTCACTATGGCCATGGCTGCTCCCTGCAGGGTGTGGAGTCAGGTATTAGATTAATCAGCTTCTCATTGAATCATGCATTCATCAGCCAAGCAATTACCACAATCTACCCAGCTTCCGTCCTAGTTCTTGATGGATGCTCATGTGTTGCATCTCCACATCCATGTTACTAAAAACACACTGAAGCAGGCAAGGGACCATCTTCAGTGGGCTTAAGGCATCTCCTAGTTTTCTGTTTCCTTTTGGAAATGGAAATGTAGGTCTCATGATGATGCCCAGGCTGGTTCTCAAATTGCTGAGTTCAAATGATCTCCATGACCTTGGCCCCTGAGATTCTGGCACGTCAGGCATGCATAAGCCACCACTGACCTGCCCCGATGTCAAAACCCTTTCTAAAATGATAAGAAATAATGAAAACAGCAAATGATGGGAATCCTGTATGTAATGTGTCATGCTACCATATTCTTAAACACCAGAGTTTCCGAAATACAAAATGTCACAGCAGAGTGACATTTTATATAGCATGTCCCTTTGACTTCTTGAAGTGGTGATGGCTAACTAAATATTCTTACTAAAAGTACAGAGGAAGAACAGAAGTCCGTGGATTTTAAAGGAGCCTGGGTGTGAATCCAATGTCGTGAATTATTCACCAATTCGTATTGTCATTCTTTGACTAACAAGCCCACCACCGCTTATTTCCATGACAGAAAGTGGTAATAGAATGCTGGAGATCATAGCAGCTGTGACCATGCGCGTCTGCAATGAAGATGATTGTCACAAGTTTAAGCCCAGCCTGGTATATAGTGAGCTAGCTACATGCCAGCCTGGGCTACAGGCAAAGACCCTGTCTCAAAGTGAAATCTTCAGTCATGTTAATAATCTCTGGCTCTTTAATCTTCTTCTGCCTCCTCTTCGACGGGGTTTCTTGAGCCCCAGGGGAAGGATCATCCTTCTCATCACATTTAGTGCCAAATGCTCCACAGTGTCTCACTCTCAGCACTGTGTTCAATCATGGGTCTCTGTGTTAGTTCCCATCTACTGCAAGAAGAAGCTTCTCCAATGAGCATTGGAGCAAGGCACTGATCTACAAGTTGAACATTAGGTCACTGGGAGTCATTTCACTGTTCTGCTCTTTTGGTGGAATAATAGTATAGGCTTTCCCCTAGGCTAATGGCCTATCGGGTCTCAGGTTCTTGACCACTGATTTTCTTAATCAGTTTTCTTCAGTGACATTTTGCTGAGTATATTAACCACACATCAGGGCAGGCCGAAGGCCAGTGTAGTTGGCCAACAGAAAACAGACTCCATTGTTGTTTTCTTTATGTTATGTGTGTGTGTGTATGAATGTGTGTGTGTGTGGGTGTGTGTGTGTATGTGTGCATGCACTCTTTTTGATTTGATATTTATTTGTCTTATTGATTTTCTTTCTTCTATTTGTTTTACTGAGTTTTATTTTTCATTTTTTTCATCATTTTTTTTTGTTGTTTGTTTGTTCATTCAGATAGAGAGAAAGACTGTGAAGTGGGTAGGTTGGAAGGTAACAAGGATCTGGAAGGGTTTTGGTGAGGGGAAATGATCAAAGTATAATGTGTGGGACATTATTTTAAAATAAAAAGGTAAAGGATTATTTAAATAATAACAAACCAGTGACTGTAGGTAGGATTTCTTTACCACTTAGTGGTTTTATTTTACAGTTTCTCCTTTTAGAGATAAGACATGTGTGGATGACACTATTCTTAAAATTAAAGATTTTGGGAAAACATATATCCCTTGAGTATCTACCATGGTAAGCTGGGAAAACCATTATGAAAAAATAGAATAGAGGCTTCTCGGAGAAGAAAGAATGAGGCCTTAGATTTCTATTGCACCACAACCAAAAGCAAGTTGGGGAGGAAAGTGTTTATTTCAGCTTACACTTCCACATCACAGTTCATCATTGAGGGATGCCAGGACAGGAACTCAAGCAGGGCAGGAATCTGAATGCAGGAACCTGATACAAAGGCCATGAAGGGGTGCTGCTTACTGGCATGCTTCTCATGACTTTCTCAGCCTGCTTTCTTATAGCATCCAGGACCACAATCCAAGGATGGCTCTGCCCATAGTGATCTGGGCCCTCCCACATAGATCACCAATCAATATAATGTACCACAGATTTGCCACAGGCCAATCTGGTGTGGATATTTCTCAATTGAGGTTACCTCTTTCAAAATGATTCCAACTTGTGTCAAACTGACATGAAACTAACACAGTTCAAACTAGCATGAGATCTAGCAATGCCAGTGTTGGGAATCACTCTACATTATAAAATCATCATCTCAGGGCTGGAGAGACAGTTTAGCAGTTTAGATCATGCAAAGATCAGAATTTGGTCCCTGACATTTACCCTTAGTGGCTATCAAACACCTATAACTTCAGAAGAGCACCAACTCCTTTTTCTGGCCTCTGCAGACCACTGAACTCAAACTGACACACACACACACACACACACACACTTAAAAAATAAAATAATTTTTTAAAAGAAAAAGCCTTAACCATTATCATGGTCAATGAGACATTGTTCACAATGACAAGAAATGCAAATCAACTAGGAGTCATCTGATGGGTGTAACGATAAAGAAAATGTGGTACATGCTTACACTGACATGTACTCACCACATAGAAGAGGGAATCCTGTCTTCTTCAATGGCAGAGGTACACATTTATGATATATTGATAAACATAAAGCAAGACACAGGAAGAAAAATACCACAGGATCTTGCTTATATATAGGACCTAAGGAAAGAGAGATCAAATGCATAGAAATAAAGAAGAGAATGGGGTCTACTAAGGTTGGGGGAGGAAGCAGTGGAGAGACACTGGTCATGTGGACTGTTATAAGAAGAATGTGTTCAGAAGAGAAAGAATGCAGCATGTATTTCATAGGAGAAATTTGTTCAGAGCCTAGGTCTTAAGTATTTTAAACAAACACATGTAGGGGTGGTATTTAGAAAACCACGCCTGGTCTGGCTTGTTCCTGGGTAGCCACCATGTTCTCAATGCTCCTCAGCTCTGACAGGGGCTCCAGATAGCTAGATTGCAGGCCCTGGCACCCACAAAGCTCAGCTGAACCCCAGAAAATATCTGCCATCCTCGCAGTACCTGGTAGAAACGAGACTCTTAAAGCTTAATGATTATCTAAAGGATTTATATATTTAGAAATGCTCAATCAACAAGATGCCCACACAATTAGAGTTGTTACCCCATATCTAACCTTTTGATAGAAGTTGGTACCCAGGACAGCTTTCGACCCATCCATGGTTCTCTATGGCTGATACCCTCCTTCTTCTCCTTCCTCTTTTTCTCCTCTCCTTTTTCTCTCCCAGCTCCACCTCCTCTTCTACTGCCTAATCACTAAGCTCCACTGTGAGTACAATGTAGCATAATAAGTATTCTGCTACACACACACAATTACGAACACACACATAACACATGTAATACAATCACACACATACATACATTCATGTGTGTGTGTGCTCGTGCACATACATACACATACACACCTTTGTGCAAGGTGATGGATTGGTTTATGAATTTGTCCTAGGAGGACAGCTGTGAGGGTTCTACAGAAAATTATCACAGTGAGAATCTCTCATGTATGGCATTTTCACTTGTCAGTGAAGTTGAATATATCAACAACAATAGAATTAACGGAGAATATACCCCAAACTGCAGGCGTAGACAGAGCACGTTCCAGACAGGGTCTTGAGAGTGAGTACTAGACACGAAGGTGATGTAAACCCACAGTGAAACTCCGCTGTGTGAACTTTCATATTTCGAAGTGTGAACCTGACAACCCGTGAGCTGGTAAAGAGCATAGTCATAACTCATAGAATATCTATTAGATATGTAGGACCTGAGAAAATGATAGATGTGGCACCGGGAGGGAGGACATCATGTCCCTTTCAATTTTATTAAAATATGGTTTAAGTGGGTGTAATTAGATTCCCCAGGTATTTGCTGAACATGCAGCACAGGGAGGCTGTCGGGGTCTCAACCTGGAGTGGGCATGAATACATTCAGTTCGCTCAGCGGACTGCAGCATTTGGGGTTCACCTGGCACAGAGCACTGCTTCCTGGCTGCAATTGAGAATTAGCACTGTTGTATTCGAGCCCCAGATTGATACAACACCCTTCCCACAAAATGTTTGCGAAGGTAGGAGGATATCTTCCTGAAATATGAGACGGAAGAAGAATAGATACAAGAGCACACTTGTGGTTCAAAAGTGCTTATTCCATCCCCAGTGTGATTAATTCTAAAGCTTTACAGGGAAATGTTATTTTTAACTGGAGAAGATTAGCATCCTTGGCAAGTGGAAAATGATGAAGGGAGATGTGGAGTGGGGAGGATACTGTGAGCAAACTGGAAGAATGTGTCTGGATTCGGCTGGTACAAGGCACAAAAGAATGAAAAGTTAATCTGCAGCCAGAAGTAGAAGTTGGTAAATGACTTGCTAACTTTGAAGATTAGATTTCTTCCTAAGGCCACGTGTGCTGATGCAACCTCAGCCTGTAGGTAGGCAGAGGCAGGAGGATGGGGAATTCAGGGAAGGTGTTAGCTGTAGAGTTCAAGGCCAGTCTAGCATCCATAAGACCCTTTCCCAAATAAAACCAACAAAACAAGTCCCCACAAAATCCCAAACTCAAATTAGGTCTTATAGTTTGTGGGTGGTTTTTTTGTTGTTGTTGTTTGTTTGTTTGTTTTTATTTTCTGGCAACAACAGTAACTTAATATATATCTATGGAGAGGTTGTGAGGTCTTATTATTATGTTTTTAGAGAAGCAAATTAGTCATTATAAAACATACTTGGGAAAACTGAGAGTTTAGGAGGAACACGACAAGGGGTAGGAGATTGTTAAAATAATGTAGACCAGAAAAACAGGGAAGATCAGGGTATAAGAAAGGTGAGACAGAAGGTTAAAGAATCAGACTGTGCTGAGGGCCCACGTACACTTAGCTCTGCCCCCGGGCCTCTTACTATGTCATGGCTTCATGTAGTAGTCATGAAAATGGAATCTGTACCTTTCGGCTTCGCATGCGAGTTGGAACTAGAAAGTATATCATTACTGTCTATCGATGGCAAACTACCTTCCATTAAACAAGTTTCTAGCAGGTAATAATTGTAACTTCAAGGCAATAGAAGAAAGTCACATTTGAAATCCATGGAAATGGTCAAAGGAGACAGAACAGTCTCAGTTGTGTGTGTGTGTGTGTGTGCCACAACATGTGTGTGGAAATCAGAGAATAACTTGTAAGAGTCAGTTCTCTCCTTCTACCACACAGATCCCAAAAAATCAAACTTAGGTCATCAGGCTTGGCACCTTTACACACTGAGCCACCTCACTAGACCTGGGTAAATGGTTTTAAAATCAGGAGCGAACACTCCAACTAAGATTTCTTTCTTCATCATGCATTGTCAGAGATTAAGACTTCAAAGCAGAAGCAATAGTCTTGCAGATTGCCAAGGTCTGGTAGTTTTCCCCTAGGAGATGAAAAAAACAAGAGACCCAGAAAGGAAAGCTCCAAATCCTGTGTCAACTAAGGCCTAGGTTTAGTTTGATCTTGACATGTAGCGAGAGCCTGATGCTGAGGTAGCAGCAGGGATAACTAAAGAGGTATCAGCTGCTTTTCATCCTTAGACTTCATGTGACACAGTAGCAATTAGAATCAATAAACATGTCAAAAGGATTTGAGCAATGTCAAATCCAGGCAGAGTTTGAAATTTGCCAAATTAACAACTCACTAATACCAGAATGAACACTAACAATGAATATGTCCTATCATTTTCTCAACAAAATGGATATTTAAAGGGAAGATTGCAGACTTCAAAACTTCCTTATTATCAGTAATAAGGATGAAATAAAAAAAAAGTACCAGTCGTGTGAAATAAGAGAGTAATATATTCCTGACCGAAGAGAAGAAAACAAGAAATAGAGATAGACCCTAATGTGAGTCAAAACTTTAACTGCCAAAGAAGAAAATTATGGATCAACTATAGTTCTGTTTTAAAGGGCTTAGAGGAAATAATGAACATAGTGAGGGAATGGAAGATTTTAAGTGGAGAATTTTTTAAAGTATGAGATGGAACCCCAAGTCAATTCTAGAATGAAGACATAAAATATGAAGGCAGAAAAAGTTAATTTAGCGAATAGAAGAAAGCAGGAGGGGAGGTAAATTCAGAGATGTGGATTAGAAACCTACCATCCTAAAGAGGAGGGATATCAGAACTAAAGTCAGGGAAATAGGATGGAAGCCTGTGGGAGGAGGAAGAGGATCAGCATGGAGGGTGGGACCAACAAAGGGTGGTGATGGGTAATATGATCAAAGCACCTTGCATACCTTCGTGAATATGTCATAGTGGGACCCCTTTTTAGTCTTTTATTTTAAATATAATATTTTAAATGTATGACTTAAGAATTCACATGTGTAACTTGGTCACATTTGTCATCCCCGCACTCGCCATGGACACCACCTCATGCCCCCCCTTTCAACTTTGAGTCATTTTTCATAACTCACTGCCTCTCCTATGGGATATTTTTATACTACTAAGAATAGGAAATGAGTCATACCTCTGAGACTTGTGAGAGACAAGAAATAATACAACAAATACAGAATCTGAGCCCAGAAGCAGGGGGAAATTGGTCCAAAATTGCTCACCTATCTGTTAGCCATGAGTGTCCAAAATTTGATGAGAACTATCAAACTCTCAATCTATTATGGTTATCAAATGCCAAAAATGGTCAGCTCTAAGGCCTTGGTTAAGCACATGGCAGCCAAATTGCTTAAAACAAAGGGAATAAAGAAAGCAGGAAACGAACAGATTCAGGAGGGGACCAGAAATACAAATCATGAAGGGGTTTCTCATGAGAAAGAATCACGGTGATGAGTGCCTTTATTCCATTTGTCTAAAAAAAAAAAATAGTAGGTGGTCTCGATTTTATAGAGACTCCAGGTCTTCTCTGAGAGTCAAAGTGGAGCAAAGATACTTCCACATAAAAGAAAGCTAAGTGATGGTTTAACACAGCAAGGGCATCCAAGTTCAAGGCAAGGGGATGTCACAAGTGGAAGACGTGAAATGTATCAAAGTGGTACGTGTGTGTGTGTGGGGAGAGGGGCATAGGCACATGTGAGAGAAATGCCAGTGGAAGCTGGAAGAAGATGCCATATCCTTTGGAGCTGGAGTTATAGGCTCTTGTGAGTCACCATGTTGGGATCTGGAGCCCATACTCAGGTCCTTTGTTAGAGGAGTCAGTGCTCTGAACCTCTGTGCTAAACTCTCCATCCCTTTATTTTTGTGTCTCCAAAAATAAATACTAAGGTTTAAATAAAGTGAGGCCATTTCTTGTAGGGATGATAGTACACATGGAGCAACATATGTAACAAGGGCACAGGTGACAGGAGCCACATGAACTTCTCTTCTATGTATCTTTGTGTTTTCCACGAAGAACAAATGGCAAGGAGTTAAGGAAAAAAAGTTCGGTAACTTCTCAAGTAGATTCTGCTAACCAGAGTTTCACAAGAGAACAAAATGCACTGCAGAAAATGAATATGGGAAGGATATTTTTCAATCATCTCCACAAGGCAACATAGTTGTTTTCATGCTGATGGCATGTTAATGATTTAACTCATTCCCTTCAGTAGATGTCTTGGGCTTTAATGGCCTCATGGAAATCTATCTGAAAATGACTTACACACAAGAGAGTGAACATAGCCATCAACATCGGGGATAAGAGCAGAGACATTGCTATAGATAATCAAAAGATGATAAGGGAATGTTAAGAGAAAATGGTAAATGCAGTCAAATGAAAATGATACACTGTATCAGGGAGACAAAAAGCTTCAAATGATGACTGACTTCTCCTCAAAAAGCCAGAAAACAAAAGTGACCACAAACTTAAAATCCAAGTTCAAAAGGACATACTAGTAAAGACAGAGATGACCAGATATAAATTGAAACTATAGAAAACATTCCCCCCCTCCCTGTAACACACACACACACACACACACACACACACACACGTACTCATACTCAATCAATAAAATTTTTTATCAAAAACCTCAAAACAAACACATGGACACACAATGCAAACTCTATGAAATACCACCAGTCAGACAAATTCTCTACCAGAAATCTAACTAAGTAGAAAGAATTCCTGACTTGATATATGAGATCACCAACACCAAGATATTAATGACATCACAAGAAAATTACATGCTGCCATCTCTCATGATCATAGCTGCGGATATCCTTGGTGCAATGTTAACAATTTCCATCATGGAACACATCCACATAATTTAATTTTATATTAAACAAATCAATCAACGTGATTTGCCATTTTAAGAGAATTATGGAGAAGGTTTGCTCAAATTGTCTTACCTGTCCTGGGAGAAATAAAGGCTCACTCTAGACAATTAATAACTTGATTATTGTTGAGGCTGAGGTTCCTATTGTGGAAATAGTAGAATCTAATTAATATCGCATTAAGATCTAAGCAGGAGTTTCTACGCTAATGCCAAGAACTAGCCATTTTGCACAGTTGCAGGCTTATATTGGACGTGGCTTAATCTGAAGATTATGTTATGCAGGGGAAGGTACTCTGTCCAGAAGTTAATTTTAAAACAAAATCTCACTGTAATTTTATTCTACTCCTGCCCAAAATACTTAGGTATTATCTCAAAGCACTGGGAATCATAGAGTCTGTTGTGACAGTGTTCTGGTTCTAATGACAACTTCACAAGTCAGGATCAAAAATATTTGAAGAGAAATGATTGCTATTTTTAATTCATTGAGGCCATGGAGGTATGCTTTGATCTGTCAGTCATATACACAAAAGTTACTTTTACTTTCTGAAACCTCTTATGCATCAGGATATCATGTGAGTTGTTCTTCAATTTAAAAATTAGGAAGTTCAAGGTGGGATGGCACATGGGTGGCTGGCTTTAGATAGGCCTCCCAGGTCCCTACTTACAGGCCAAGGATCTTGTCTAATCTCCCATCCTTCAGGGACTTGTCTCACGTTATTTCAAGGCTGATTCAGAGCCAAACTTTAGCATGATGTACCGTATCTTTCTAGATCATTGGTGGTGGCCTATGGTAGACTTCTTAGAACTACGAAGCTCTATTAAATGTTTCTGTTAGGGACTGAATAGATGAAAGTAATGGCAAAAATCTCCTATTCATGAAATTTATAAAAACCACATATGAACTCGAAGGGGAAATGATTAATTATGTTAAGTAGAGCTCAAGGGCATTGGAAAAAAAAAAACAAAACAAACCACCAAAGCTGCAGTATCATCTTCACCGATTAAAAAGCCAACATTTTACTTTTAGTTTTTTAATGCATTTTTCATTTTGGTCTCTGTGGCATATTTCTTGGAATTAAGCTCTTGTAAAAGTTGGATCTGATCAATACAAAGAAAGTTATTTTAAAATATATTCCAGTATAGGCGCCCTCTGAAAAAAACCTGAAGAAGTTAATCCGTGTATCTGTATGTGTGTGTGTGTGTGTGTATGTGTGTGTGTGTGTGTGTGTGTGTGTGTCTGTCTGTCTGTCTGTCTGTGTATTCTCATTCTTGGGACTTTTGCCTCAGTTATATGAATTATAACAAGGGGCTGAAAGATTGATCAGGGTCTGGCAAGATAAGCTGGCTCTTAGTCTAGTTTAGTAAAGTTTCACGAAAGCACAAACACATTGCTTTGTTCTTTAAGAAATATATGTATCACCTTGAGCTGATTTTCCATTGGCATCATTGCTGCAGAGTCTGCAGTGGCGAGGCCTGCCGTACCTACTATCTGGGTCCTTATAAAACTTTCCCAATCACCCCTCTACTGGAGTGTGAGCTTCAGAAGAACAAAGATGTAGTAACCTCTGACCTCTTGACCTGCTGCCTGGCGCTGCTCCTGGCTCTTAGGAACAAAGGCCTTTCAGTGCTGAACAGTATCAACCTAGAGGACCCGCACCACCTGTGTTCCAGTCCTACCACACTCTAAATGAGAGACCTAAATAGAGGTCAAGAGTCACCTTTGGCCCTATTTTTCCCCCCTATGGAATGAGGGTGACAATGACTGCCAGTAAACACATAGTAAACAGGAGGGTTACTGAATGAATGGCATATATATTATACCCACCATATACTATTACAATTATTCCTAATTATAAGATGCTACAGTGTATTAGCAACCAATTTATGTAACCCAGGTCTCACCTCATTTTCATCCCCATTAAAGGGAAAGAGGTAATGCCTTAAGTTTCCCTCCCCATCCTAATCACTTCCCGATTCCGTGCATGGTTCACAGTACCCTGCTGACCTTTAGAATGGCTCCGTATGGGCTGTAAAGTTCAACATTTGACCCTGACTCGCTCAGGAAGAGTAGCTGACTCAGCGGTAAATTCCGATGTATTCTCCAAGACCAAAGAAATCACCATTAGGAAAACAAGCTTTCCTGCTTCGTGAGCTTAAAAGTCTCTATACGCCAAGCTCCATTAAGGCTGGACCAAGCTACCTCTGACCCTTCTTGCTGAATCAGTTTTCCTTCTGTAACTCATGCGTATGGTTCCGAGAAGGCTGTAACAGAGCATTCTAACAGGAGGGAAACTCCAGAGTCAGCTCGCTTTCATTTGGACTCTACATAATTCCATCTCAAAAATATATTTTCTTAACCTACTTGGAGCGTTATATGGAAAATGTTTCATTTTTAAAGTTAAAAAAGGTGTAAAATTTAACCATCAGAAAGTAGTGTGATAATTATATTTTACTATGCATTTGCAGTCTTCTTCTTCTTCTTCTTCTTCTTCTTCTTCTTCTTCTTCTTCTTC
>NW_021604632.1:2482952-2503244 GCF_004785775.1 Grammomys surdaster
TTCTTCTTCTTCTTCTTCTTCTTCTTCTTCTTCTTCTTCTTCTTCTTTTTCTCCTTCTCCTTCTCCTTCTCCTTCTCCTTCTCCTTCTCCTTCTCCTTCTCCTTCTCCTTCTCCTTCTCCTTCTCCTTCTCCTTCTTCTTCTTCTTGGCTCCTATTGCCAAAAGGATATATCATCTCAGATCTAGGGCCTTTCAAAGAATGATTGGAACCTGACTGAAGTACAAGGAATAATAAATAAATAAAATAATAATAATTAAGAAAGACGCAAACATGCTTTACAATCTCTGAAAAATTGTGCTGCCAATCAAAAACAGTGGCCTGACATTTAGCTCAAAACAGAAATGTCCTCCTTCTCGTGGAAATGAACGGATCTTGCGTGCTGAACATGCTGCAGACATATTTCTGAAATGTTATTTTCACACCTAAATATAAGCATTGTCTATGGTAAGGGTCAATGAAATTGATTAACTTAAACACAGAACCTTCAAAACACAAGAGTTGGGGGCTGGAAAGAGTTTGAGAGCATCAGGGTACATTTTCTTCTCCCTGCCTCTGACAGTGATCATTTCTGGAGCAGTGACCACAGTGGAACCTTTTGGCTTTTATTAGCAGTTGTGATCCTGTTAGTGTTAATATAGTCTGGTAACGTGTGAATCGGAGGCTACACTTCACACCTGTAGTACTACGTATTGGTATTCATTTAAAATTTGATAAATGGCATTTAAATATCAAATCAGCGCTTATGAGACTCAGTAATGTTTTCTGTCTTACGATTCCTTTGTGTGTGTGTGTATATATATATATACATGTATATATATATACATATATATGTGTGTGTGTTTGTGTGTTTGTATGTGTCTCTGCGTATATGTGTATCAGTGCCTACTTAAAAAAAGAATGTAGCCAATATTTTTAAGATGTACAAGAATTTTCTGAGTGCCTTAATTAGGCAAGAAAGAAGAGGTTAGGTAACTCGAGGAAACACATGGAACTTTGTAAATTAAACATGGACCCACACCACGGCAGTCTTTTATTCTGCCCGTTGGCAGATAATAATTACATGTTTTGTCTGTGCTTTTTTAAGGGCTGTGAATTTTAAATGATAATGCTCCTCTCACCTCAATGTGAGAAATTGAGTCTGTGTAATCAGCTCAAGTTATCCCTGCTTCTCTGGTATCCCGTTATTTAAAGACTACTCTTTTTCGGTAGTTAATTATTATATATTATCTTCCCTATAATTATTTTTTCTTTTTCTGCATCACTTCTTTTCGGATGTCACAATTGCACTTAGTTGAATACCAGATAAAAATACACTCAGTTGCTGCGGCGTGCCCTCTTACTCTGCCTCTCTACTGATCTCAATTCCTTCTTGTCTTAACTTCATGGAATTCACTCCTCCTTGCTTGTACTTTCGTTGTGTTTCTCCTATGAGCTCAACTTAAAGCCAGGCAAGATCTTAAAAATCTTCTCCACCCTGGGATAGAGGACTGGGTCTCAGCTGCATTTTGCATTAATGAACAACTTGTTAGGAAATCTTTTTGCTTTAATCTCTCTGTCTCGAAATCCTCAGAGGCTGGCTTCTTGAATTTCAAGGCCACTTGACTATATATGGCCTATTTTCAGTAGGCTTGGCTGAGAGGTTAGTAATCAGTTGGAATCAGAAGCTTTTCAAGATTTCAGGGTCTCATATGGTGGCTTGTACTGTCAAATCAAAATTTATTCCATAGTATGAATTGTATGTTTTGTTTACCATGCTGTACTAAGACAGTACACACACAAACACACACACACACACTCACACACATGCACAGGCACACACATATACAGACATATATGCACACACACAGACACACACATAGCACCATTCCATATGATACAGGAATGGGTGTGACCTTTTAGAGACATCACTCAGGGTCCGATTAGGAGATAGAAGTCACTATAATTGTTTTCGTAGAGGAAATGTGATTTCAAAAGTCTATAGGTAAATGTGATGATTATTTTGACCACTAAACTGAATCTATTGGAAATGACGGCTGTTCTACATGAACTTACCCAAACTCTGGTTACCTACTCACAGCCTATATAAGATAAAAGACAGAAGATCTCAGCCTGGAAAGGGGAGGGGCTCCTGCGGCTCCCCTCCTAGTTGGGGAGCTATTGCCAATTAGTTGATGATTGTTGTAAGAGTCACTTCTCTTGGGGGCTGGCCACTAACAGGTAGTCCATGCCCAGCAGATAACCTTGAATCCATGGGTAGTCATGGGCATATGGGCAGTCCTAATTAATCTCAATGGATTATTTAAGCGAAGAAGAACTTGAGGCTGGAAGGGAAGGTAGGGAAAGGGAATGGATGAGAGGGATTAGGGGACAGATAAAATCAAGATTCATTGCATATATTTATGAATCTTTAAATATTAAATTTCTTTACAAAGAAGTGCCGAGGCTATTAAGGAGACACGACGTCTTTCGGTATGTCTGTGAAGTCTTTTCCCAGAGATTAACTTAGGATAACAATCTGATCTAAGTATGGACTCCACCACTCCCATGAATTAAAATGAGGTTTTAGACTAAATAAAGAGGAAGGGGATGAGAGAGAACTGGGTACCAGCATCCCCCTTTACTAACCTGCTATGATGTAATCAAGCAGTGTCACCTTCCCTTCTCTTCATCACTACAGTTGGGAGATGCTCCCCTTAGCTGTTCCCATTCACTCCCCCCACCATGAAGGACAATGCTCTCAAACACTTCCTCCCTTACATTGGTCTTCTCAGCACCAAGAAAAGTAATTAATGCACCAAGAGTAATCAGCTGTTCACTAGGTAATGGCCAAAGGCAACAGAGAAGACTGAGCCATTACAGGTATCAATTTCAGCAACAAGTTATCATTGCTGGGGTTGTGTTTGAAGTACTAAAATATGGTGGGAAAATACTAAAAAGTGGTGGCCAGAAAGCACTTGAGCCTTGAAGACGGGCTTGACTTTGTGCAGTCAAGTTCAACTTTTTGACAAGGCAACATGTATTGTCATCTATAAAATTCACACTCTAGAACTCTTCAATCACATCACCACCAAATTAATAATAATAATAATAATAATAATAATAAAGAAAAAAGGAGAAAAACCAAACATCTTCTGAAGTTGAAGTTGATATTTGTACACAAAAATCCTCAGACTGGCTCAATGGCTGCTGTAAGCATGAACTCCTGCCAGCTAGCAGGGCAAAGAAACCTAGCTAAGACAGTAGTCAAAGGAAGAGGAGGGAGAGAGACTGGCCAAGGGCAACAGCAGAAACAAACAAACAACAACAACAAACAGGAAGACGACATCCTGCATCCTCCTGTAGCTTGGAAGGCCCCATCCTACATCTTAACAAGTCAGGGAAACATGATTTACATTCTTGCCCATCCCTACCTGCCTAAGTGTTATTCCAGAGGTGCTGACATGCCAAGGCACAGAAAGGATACAGAGCTTAACCATCTAGTTCACCAGGCTATGAAGAGGGGCACAATATGTCAACAGAGATGCGTAAGAGTATAAGCATTGGGTTAAAGTAAAAATATATTGCAAATCCAAGCCAACTATAACAAGGGTTTTCAGGCATTTTTTTTTAAGCCCAAAGGAAGATGTTTTTCCTCAGATTAAAGATGTGGAAGATATGACCTTTTGCCTACATCTGGTCACAAAAATTATTCTCTAGGAAGAAATGACCATTCTGCTTAACACCTAATGATAATCGCTTTCGATTTTTCTATTTTAATTTGTGTTATTTTCAGATAATGTGCTATCAATATGTGTCTGCAACATATTCTGGGGCTATACTCTTAAGCAGTTATAATTACTAAGACTGTTAAGAACAGGAACGGAGCAGAACACAGCAGCACCCGCCTCCACGGAGAGACTTGGAAATTTGTCAACAGGTGTTTGTAATTGTAAAATATCCTCTTTGTGTTAAAACAAGATAATTGCTCAGAGGCACTTTTCTGCTACTAAATAAATTTTTTGTTTATACCAATGTTGGCCATTTTTAGCATAGAGTCACATTAGACTTGCTGTTTGCTAAAAATATTTGTTAGTCTGTGAACAAAAGGGAATTCAAAGAGAACGGTATTCATGGCAGTTTGCACAGGAACTCAAGAAAACCAGCCTACTGGGTATGGGTGAAGCTAAGGCTTGTGTGATATACCATTTTAATAACAGCTGTGAGACAGTATTTAACCGCAGTCGTGTGGGAAACCCTGTTCTCTACAAATCTCCAGGATACTCAAGTATGCTTCCAGTAGGCTTGGGTGGTGATCTGGAATTATGTATTTTAGATTATAGCAATAATTCAAATATTTTTTGAAGAAAACATAAAGATGATAAACGAGCCTGAAAAAGCAGTATACAAGTTACACCCCTCTCAAGAGAGTGTCTCGTCTTACAACAGAACAGAGGCAATGCCAACATTTACAAAGTATTAGGAAATACTGTTTTCTTTAAAGTTATGATTCAATCACTCATGCAATGAGAGTTTATTAAGTCTTCTATTTCCAGTAGAGCTAAATGCTAGGGAGGGAAAAAAACAAAACAAGAAAAAAAAATATGGCCAAGCCTTTGAATGCCCTTACAGAGGTATCAATTAATCATAGAGACAATATTTTTATCCAGAAAACAAGTTGAAAACAGTTTAGAGTGTTAATTAATTACAGCAGACTTTTCATAGTATCCAGGGAGATAACCCATGATGGATTTCGGATGGAAGAGAAAACTTACTTCTAATTAGTTTTGGTGGGGAAGCTCGAATATGAAAGGTTGTCTGCAATCTACCCAAATGTATCTGCCTCCAGATCTACATTCCTAGGTCCCCTACCAGCCTACCATTCCCCTGTCTCCTCATCTCTGTGAGATCCACAGGCGTCCTCTCTGTGATTATCCATAGAGGTTATTATTTTATAACATGGGCTCTGTTCTACTACCTTTAACTTGTGTTTATCCTTCTGGCTCTCGGGCTCTCCTAGTCCCCATCCAGACCCTGCTCTGAGAAGAGCCAATTGGCTCATCAGACCTGATCTTCTTTTCCATTTGCCTGCCCCCCACCGCCACTGCTGCACTATGATTCAGGTTGCTCGAGCATTTTTCAGGCGATTTAATACTTTTGACAAGAGAATCTCCTTCTGAGGCAAGTTTAGGATCGTCTAAGCTTACCTGTCCTATAGAGACCAACACTGCTTGGAAATTGAACTGGTTTGCTTCCACATCATCAGTGTAGTTTCCTTGTATGTACATGTTCCCGTATGTAACTAGAGATCTAATTGTTACTTTGTTGAAGGCCTGGGATCTTGATCTCTGGACTTGATACCATGTAGTGTTTCTCACAGATGGCCCACACTGCCCAAATTATCCAGATGCCTGATATTGATAGAAGATACATTCTAGAAGATTCTTGAGTCATCACAGTGTCTGGATCTTGCCTCCTCTCTCCACATGAGTCAGTGATTTGTTCTTGTCCTTCCACAGTTTTTAAATTTTAAATTTTCTGAAAGTAACAAAGTACAACTAAAATCATCGAAAGAGAAGAAACATTACATTCAAAATACAGTCAACAAACCCAGAAATAAACAGCAGTACACACATCTTCTGCACAGCCATGGGACTATTCAAGGAGTCATAAGGCTACATATGGAATTCAAGAAAACATTTCATAGTCTATGCCTGCTAATGGATTAATCTCCATCTTGACATCTGTAAAGAATTCTTGTAACTGAATTGCAAAAAATTTAATAAACTGGCTGAAAAATAGTTTAAGAATCTAAATGTCACACAAAACACACACACACACACACACACACACACACACACACACACACCTGTGCCCACACACACACACACCCCTCCAAAAGAATAAATGTTACCATTATCAGAGAAATCCACAATAAGCAATGCCTTATAGTTGTCTTGAGTGATAAAAAAAAGGCAACTGAATTTCCCAGGTTGTAGAGAGATTAGAATTTTGCACATAGTTGGTATGTCATGCAATATAGTGCAGCTGCTATAGGACGCAGGACAGATACATCATAAAATGGGCAAAGGAGCTGCCAATATTCCTGACAGATCTTCTGAGTATTTACTTCATCCTCCCAAATGAAAGGGAGATCTCAAAGAGATTCTAGCACACCATTTACTATTTGATAATCTAATGATCCACTGACCAATGACAAAAGAAAACGTGAAACAATGGGCAGTAGGATAAGCTTCAGCCTTAATAATGAAATCCTACAAATTTAACAATATGGATAAGGTTTAAAGGTGCTCTGTGAGATACCAGAAGCCTTGTCACAGTAAGACAAGTGCCAATTCTACTTAGAAAAGGGAATCATACTGGCCAAGTGGTATCATGCATAGTAGCATACTTCTAGAGGGTGGAGGGAGGGAGAGATGGGAGATGTTATCAACTGCATGAAGTCTCAGCCAAGCTGGATAATAATCACCCATGTACCTTTGTGCTTGGAAAGTTAAGCTGGCACATCTCTGGTTCCCTGTGGTTTCAGGTGTATTGGCACTTCAGATATCACAGCTTCCTGTCAGCCATGTCTTAGAACAGCTGTTAGTCGCTACTTTATTATTTTATCGTGGTAAAAATATTTAAAGGAGATGTGTGCTCTTCACCAATTCTAAGTGTGCAATACTTTAACTGATAGGAAGTTGTGCGGAACATCATCGGTTTGGAAGAGAGCACTTTAATCTCTGAGGCCTCTCAGTAAGCTGAACACGCTATAGTTTTCCAGATTCTTTAGATCAGTGGCTCTCAACCTGTGAGTAGTGACCCTTTTGTGGTCAAAGGACCCTTTCACAGTGGTCACCTAAGACCATTGGAAAACATAGCTATTTACATTAGAATTCATAATGGTAACAGAATAACAGTTAAGAAGTAGCAGCAAAACTAATTCTATGATTGGGGAATCACCACAACATGAAGAAATGTAGTGAAGGGATAAAGCATTAGGAAGGTTGAGAACCACTCCTGTAGATTATAAAGTTAAGAAGTTAGCAGTCTCGGATCCAACAGTGGGACTGTTTAAACCTTGAGAGGAAAGCTTCCTGCTGGTTCCCTATGGGGTCTTTATTTTTTGAGGGCCTTGCATGTGTTCATATCATGAAATAAGAGTCACAAAGTCACATCTGAAGCTTACTGGTCATTAGAGAGATTATGTTGGAAGTTGATAGAAGGCTTATGAAAGCACATTTGATGAGTGCCTAGAAGCCTTATCTCCACAGACTCACCAGCCCCATAGGCACTGTAAATATAAATAACAGGCAAAATTATATGATAGTACCCCGAAGGCAGCCAAAACCAGAGACAAGGCTGAGATCTGAGGTTTCATTTATCTTTTATAGTGGCCTAAATAAAATTATTGGGATAAATTATGGCATGCCTGCTAGACTGTGTATCAATGGGTCTGACCGATCTGAAACAGTGGTTTTGCTTTCTCACCTAACACAAATTGGAATTTCAGCTGTATTAAACGCAGTGTAAATAATAGGCCTGGCTATTTGAACTCAGAGAAATTTTGGAATTTCTCTGGTGGGGGAGGGTTCTTTCTATACTTCTTTATATTTATTTCTTGAATATTTAAAAGATCTTCCAAATGCACATGTAGGATAAATACACAAGAGAAGGACACAGAAAAGGAAGGGCAGAGAGAAGCAAAAGCTGGTTTACCTTCACAGACATTGTCAGTGTACCTGTTTAGGCTGGCATCACTTCTTGGCTGAGAACCTTGCTCTTACAAGCTATTACAATCGCGTGCGTGTGTGCATGTGTGTGTGTGTGTGTGTGTGTGTATTTCTGTCCTGTGTCTTTATTATTACATGTCTATTGCTGTGAAGGGACACCGTAACTATGACAACTTTTAGAAGATAACATTTACTGGGGCTCCTGGTTCAGTCATGCCTTTTTTGTTTTGTTTGATGACCCACTGAGTTTAAGTCCAGGTTTGGAACTCTCTGTTGGGAGTCTGGTAGAATCACTGATTGGTACAAAACTGAAGTCAGTGACTGTCCTTCCTCCAGAATGTTGTATTGAAGAAATGATCACAGAAAAAGAAATGCTGGAATTTATAACATTATCAAACATTAATCTATTAGAATAAATCACACTGTCTCTTTTACAAAGGCTTGAATGTTTTTAGCTCATAGATGAAATATTTCTTAATAATACTCTACAGAAGGGATATTTGTTTTAAATATCTCAAATCACAGTGTACATGGCTGGCATGCTATTCACAGAAGTAACAACTGTCTGCTAACCAGGCTCCTGAAAGGAATGAATGGAATACTCTGAATGAACTGAAGAGAATTTAATAAGGAGACCAGGTGCAGAGTAGAACAAAATCACCAGCAAGGGTAATGGGGGATCACCTAGAGTCTTGTCCTGGTAGGAAACTGTTTCTATACCAAGACCCAAGCATACAAAAAATGATGGGTAAGTCCAGAACCTGGAGAAAGTTTAGCAACAAGATTGTCACCTGATGGGCACTATGGCTCCAGGCAGACAGCTATAATAAAAACACAGTAATACAGAGGAGGAGGAGGGGTTAGGAAAGTCCACATCCTGTCTCCTTTGTCTTCTGAACTACAAGCATCAAAATCACTTGGATGCTGAAGAGGAAGGGAGCCCAGTGAAGACAACAGGGATCCTTGAATACAGACATTTTTGGCTCATCAAGTCTTTGTTCTTCCCTCAGCCTCCTCTGCCCACTCCTCTTTCTCCTTTTCCAAGTTCTTCTCTTAACCCTCTTTTCTCTTCTCTTTGTGTATATTTACACCTTCAAACAAAACACAGACCAACAGAGGATAGATCGTGGAATTCCCCTCCATCACTGGATTATTTCAAGGGAACTTAATTTAGTCAAGAGTCTAACGTGGAAGGTAAATGATGACTTTAACCAGGAGAGTTTTCAGTGTACATGGTGACTGAAAACAGCAGGAGCAACTGTAGGAGGAGCTAAGGTGGGAGGAGTAAGGAGAGGAAAAGGAAGAGTAAGGAAAGGAAGTGGAGAAGGAAGAGGAGGAGCTAGGAGAGTGAGACCAGAGAGAGGGGAACATGGAAGTGGATATGCCCGTGTTTCTAGCAGTCAAAGGTAGTTGGTATATCTAGGTTGGGTATTGGGTTACACCTCTAATTGTATATTGTAATTGAGCATTACCTAACATGTAAAGCCTTTGATTAATATTTAAGCATTAGTTTCATTCATACCGGGTACTTCATGGATGGCTGGATGGTCTGGGCAATGCTCAGCCTTGTGGAGACAGCGTAGAAGACTGGCAGAACCATCTCCTACGCTGGCGTGTCATGGGTGTCAGGGCTGGTGGCTCTGGCTGCCTGAGCTGGAGGTGAAAATACACCACTGCTGCTCATGGCTGAAGGCCTAGGCTAGTCGGGAACATGGTGGCAGTTGGTTACGAAAAGCCAGACTGAATGCCACCGATTTAAATAATTACTTCAACAAACAACCATTTCCCACAATACACCAGAAGCCACATACTGATTCTGTCAATCACCCAACCTGCTTCTCCCACCAGAGTTTCAAGATCCCATGGTTTTGTCATCACTCAGTCTTCCTTACCTTGGAAGGAATCCAAGTCTTATATTTCTCTCTCAGTTTATTGTGTTTTCCCAGGATCATTACTCCTAGTCTATGATCTCTAAGATGCACACCAGTGAATTTCTGATTCCCAATGTGCCTATTTTTAGCAGCAATTTCCTCTAAGAGGTCTGGATCAATAAGCCTAGCCAGTAGAGGGACACGCACCCCCATCTCCCACCTTATCTCCAGCTGTTCAGGGACTTGATCAACTGAAAATGCCTGGGGTAGCAGGAGTTCCAATTTCTGATTTCATGAGATCACTGCTGTGTTCACGGGGAGACTTCTTTTTCTTTTGGATGTGCCCTTTTCTGACATCATTTCTGGGTCAAGAAACAATTCCATCAGAAGATTATTTGGTGTGGTCAAGGTTCCATACATCGGGGTTAACCCTTGGCTCCCTGATCCAAGGTAGCAGTTAAGAATCATCGCTTCACATCTTATGAGACTCAGCTTCTGAAGCCATGGGTGTTAACCGTTATGGGCTAGTATGATGGAGCACAGGGCACGCAAAAAGGTTGGCAATAATAAAACGTTTCTAAATGTTCAACGGCCCAATATTAATTCAAAATCAAATGCATGAACAATCTGAGGTGTTTCTGGCCTTCCTTATTCACGTTACATAATGAGACTTGACTTCCGACTTGTTTCTGAACCCACAAAGCCTGCACTTTACGATATAATACACCATGCTAATAAATACTGCATGGAACACCCTTGCTCAGATTCTAAATATTTGTATGATAGCAATCATATCTATTTTACAGTCTATACAGAATTGTCTGCTCTTCTAGAAGCACAGTGGTTGAACAGAAAGCAAAGGCTTTTTAATATTTTCAGCTGTCATTCCTAAGTATAGGAGTATACAATTAGTCTATCTTTGGATTGAATTGTGTTAAAATGCTTGATTTTTAAAAATTTCTGTCTTGCTTGTTGACTTGAGTGTCACAGAACACCACTCAGTGTGTCTTGGCTTCAGATTAGGACAGAATTTCCAACAATTTCCGAAATAGCCCTAAACACAATTCTGCCATCTTGCTTTGCATATTTATGTGAAGCCGTGTACTCAGCACTGACGCTTATAAAGTGGAAGTATCAGTGAACTCTGGAAAACATCCATGATGGTCCCTGTCATGCAGCTTCAAATATTCAGCCAAGATTTAATTTTTCATGTGAAAATAAACAAGCATATCCATCTCATTAGTATGTAAATTTGCTTTCACCTTTAATAAATGGCAAAATTATATGTACTCCAAAGAATTGTTTTGAAATGAATTTCTCTGTGATTATCAGTAAATATTTGACTTGTACATCTGTTTTATATACCTATATACAAAGCACCATCAGAATTCTTGGGTGGAAAAGATCCTCTGGTCAACAGATAAGATCTCTGGGTAACATTCCTCATAGGCCAGGTCAATTACTGTGCCAAGACACCAGTCCTGGGAAGTTGGTCTCACTTTAAGCCAGTACTTCTCAACCTGTTGTTTATGACTTCTTTGGGATTAAATGACCCTTTAGAGGGGTCACATATCCAGCATATCAGATATTTATATTACAAATCATAACAGTAGCAACATTACAGTTAAAAAGTAGCAATGAAACTAATATTAACGTTGATGGGGGTGGGATCACCACAACTTGAAGAACTGTGTTAAAGGGTCACAGCATTAGGAAGGTTGAGAACCACTGCCTTAAGCCATGATAAAGACATAAGTGGAATAACTATTCCTACAATGAATTGCTACTTCTCCTTCCCAGAATCCTTGTGTAGATTTTACAGAACTTAGCCATGAAGCTTTGTAATATTGCCTGCTTTCTGAATTAATAAGAAAATCAGAAAAGTGTAACATTTTCTTTCTTCTTCTTCTCCGCCTCCTCTTCCCCCTCCTCCTCTTCCTTCTCTTTCTCTTTCTCATCCTTATCTTCCAACTCTTCCTTCTATTTCTTCTTCTTTCTACCTTTGTTCTAAGTATACATTCCCCAAACTCTAGCCTTTCCCAACATGTTGGAGATCCTCACTCTTTCTCTATAGCTCTCATCCCCACTAGGTGCTATTTGTCTATCAATGTGTCTGACCTCTATGCCAACTCAGGCGACATGGATCGTTTTCTGTTCTCCTTCATCCTTCTCCTCTTGGCAGCAGCTGAGATTTACAGTTTTACAGTTTGCCTGGTGTGTGTGCCTGTGCATGTGTGTGTGTGTGTGTTTCAAAGCTAATATAATTGTCCTCTACCTTCAGAAGAAATGTCTTGGGTGGAAGTGGGTCATGATGCAAACTTAAACAGTTAGTCTTAAACAGAAGTCTTACTGATGGAAAACCAGTTGGCCTTTTGAGGTTGTCATTAATTAATGGAGTTGTGGCTGAGCCACTGCAGTGCTCTGTTGATGCTGTTGCCTCCAGCTGATAAGGCTGAAAGACCAAGCTCTAAAATAGACTGAGTTCATGGCTGCAATTTCATCACCACAAAATGAGCTCCTTGGACAGGTGCAGTAGGTGCTAGTTGTTTCCTGTCATTGTGACAAAATACACAACAGAAGCAACTTAAAAATGAGAATTTATTTGACTCAAGGTTTGACAGGAGCCATCTAGGAAAGGCTATGGCAAGCAAGTGAGTTTCTTGGAGTGGCCCACTGTGTTGCACAACTGTGATGGGTACCCTGTAGAAAGGCAAAGATTCCAGAGACTTCGTCATTGGATTGCTTCTCACTGCTGATATACCTTTCCTATCACTATTACATAATGTTATGATTCCTGGGCATCAGTTCACCCTATTGGGCAAATTTCTTACAGTTCAATGAAGATGAACTTTCATGAATTGATGCTTTTTAGAGGAATTAAAGTCTTTATTGCATTCCTGACTTGATTCAAATAAATTTAGAAAGAATTTTTAAGGAGATGGTTTTAGTTGTTTTGCCAGAGAGATGTAATAAAGTTAGAATCAAGGATAGAACGTGCCCCCTTCTCATAGAATAGTAAGTAAGAGCTGTGTAATAAGGAATACAATGAGCTTTTATAAATTGAACTAAGAAGAGACATAGGCTTGGGACAAATTTCTGATCAAGGGAAAACATATATTCTAGGTCAGATATAAGGATGGAGCAACAGGTATACAAGGGCATATGAAACTTGCCTTGAACTTATAATGAGCTTACGTAATGAAGCACTGCTTTCAACTCACTATCAACACTCATTTGTAATTCCCCGTTTATGTAACATTTCATCTACGAAGTAATTTTATAAAGGACTTTTGTCTAAGAAAGTATAAAAGAAGGCCAGAGAGAAGAAATGAAGTGACATTTGGGGCTCAGCCCAATCCACCAAATGTAAATGTTTATCTATCTATCTATCTATCTATCTATCTATCTATCTATCTATCTATCTATATGTATGTACATACATACATATGTAAGTATATGTGTATATATGTAAGTATGCATGAACACTTATGGAATTATTGAGACAGGTGGTTGGGCCTAGCCAAAGTGTGCATGTATATGTATACATATGTGTGTATGTATATGTAGTGGGTTTGTGTGTGTGTGTGTGTGTGTGTGTGTGTGTGTGTGTGCTTGAATTCTCCCTTTCTTCCTTTTGTTTTCTCTCTGGCTCATGACTCCAAGCCTTTTTCCTAGTCAGTGAAGGAACATTTGAGCCACAGAGAAAAATAAGCCTTTTTTCTTAATCCCCTGCTATCAGCATGAGTCAAATTACCAGAAGCCAGAGGCTTTAGGTCACAGAATAGCAAAGAGTTAAAAAAAAAAAAGAAAATTTACCAAAAGTAAGCTACTTTTGCTCCCGCAATTACAACTTTTGTCCTCATGATCAACAAAGCCACCCTTCATTGGCTACCTCAGTACCTGGAGGCCATGGCTGGCCAGTGGCAATGGTTCGAATTGTAGGCCATGTGGCAAGAAATGGAAGGTGGCAGCAGTATGCCACAATGGCTCTGTATGTCTTGGCAGAGTAGGAAACAGAGAAATGAATCTGGAATCAAGTGCAGGTTACCAACCTCAGGACCAACCCTAGTAATCAAATTATGCCAGCTGGTCACTGTGTCTCAAACGTACCATAGCCTCCTTAAGCAGTGTCACCATGGGGGGGGGGCATATGATGAAAACGTGAGTCCAAGGCGGACATTTTTTATTCAAACTGGAACATAACACACTTTTGGTTGGGATACTGTGTTGATAAAGACATTATGGACTTAGTGGAAGCTTTGTAGACTGAGTAGGTGACTCTGATTCCAACTATATATGTGTTCCTCTGAGGAAAAAAAAATATCCTGGATTGGGTAGATATCTGTGCAAGTACAAGGGCTCAAGTTTAGTCTCCAGAACCCACATAAAATGCAGGAGGAGGAACCATTACTCCTAGCACTCAAGGGTGGACATGGTTGAATATATGCGATTGGGCAACCAGTCTAGCCAAGTCAATGAGTAGATGATCCTGTCTCAAAAACTGAGGTGGGCAGCTCCTGATGAACAATACCCAAGGTTGATCTCTGGCCTCCACATGCATACCTATGTGTGCATACCTGCATACACGTATGAGAGGACACTCAGTTTCCACTTCCTCTCAGTCAATTAGAAAATAATATAAATAAATCCTTCCATGATAAAATAAACTTTATCCAATCCATGTGACTTAGAAGGTAGCTGGCACATCATGGAATATATCTGCAGATACTGTATCTACTTCAGTATTGACATCTGGTGTTGGTAGCTTGTTCTTCGGATTTAGTAGTGGTTGTTCGTATATAGGAAGAAAATCTCCATGCTATTGAGCTCATGCATATTGTTCTATTCTTGCTACCATGGTTATTTAATACACAGAACTATGGAGCAAGGACCATGGGAGACAGAGAAAGGGCCATCTTTTATCCATATAGGGTCATTTGTTTATTGATTATATTTTCAAGATACTTCTTGAGAAATGTGGTATAATTCATAATAAAATATTTATTGTTTTGTGAAAGTCATGTCTAGCTCCTTCCAAGAATATAATTAGGGCCAGCTGAACAGTTTTTATGTATTAGATTCATGCCCTAAGCCATTGGCCGCATTCGTTTACAGTCTGCCATAAGAATTTCTCATTTAAAAAAATTTTTCTTTTTACTGTGGATGCCACTTGATGAACAAATTAAATTAATCAGTCACAGAGACTGTTAATACCTTTTCAGGGTGCTAAAGTCGATTTATTAAATGCTAAATCCCAAGAGAGTGCATGCCCATAAATAAATTCAGCCTAAATTTAATAGTAATGTCCTTCATTCATATGCTCCTGATGTTGACAGGGGACTTGGGGATATGAGATCTCTGCCTCAAGTATACTTCACTTAATTCCCCATTTCAAGTGTCAGGATTCCACTTCTACTTGTCCAAGGCTTTTACTTCAGCATCAGAGACCTACAAGCTGCATGTTTAACTCTACAGGACAAACACAGGTAAATATTAGACCCGAAGTCTACTTGTTAAGTTATAGTTGCCAATATTTTTAATTAATAGTTCAATACTCTAAATGTGGTTTTTCTTTCATGTATAGTCCCCAAGGGTAGTTATGAAGAGTTACCCACAATCTTAGTGAGCACTCATCTTGCTTTATAGCCAAGTGCCAATTTTGACCTCAGTCCATCTTTCATCTGTCACCCCACTGTTGACTCAAGTAGCCCTAGTGTTGTGACTGCAAACCATAGAGTTCCAAGGCCAGTTCTCTGCTCTGATGAAATATTCTTAAGACCTCTGCTGCCTTCCTGCTAGGGAGGAGAGCTTAGGGAATCCCTCTAGTGCTCATCACTCTAACCACCAGGGGCTCTTACAGGGGACAGTTGTCATAATCAGAGTCAGTTGAAGAGAGTTTAATGCTGTGGTGTTGAATCACCAAGGGACTGCTGATGGCTGAAAACTGTTACCTCTGTCATGCATGAAAGGCTGTGGGAAGAAGCTGTTGCTGGAACGAGACAGACACTGTAGCAGGGGGAAAGAAGAGTGACAGGAGTTTCAGATAAAAGGATCAACCAGTGACAAAAGCCATCCTCTGGTAGAGAAGGAGCAGAAAGGACAGAGGTATCTTGGCTTTATCCTACAGGACATGTTCCTAGCTCTTGCCATTTCTTCCTTTGGCTTCTCTTTCTGTTCCTCCTTTATCTCTCTGTGTGTGTGTGTGTGTGTGTGTGTGTATGTTGTCTGCATGTGTTTATGTTTTTGTAGAAGCCAGAGGTCAATGTTGAGTGTTTTTTTTTCTCAATCACAGTCACCTGATGATAACGATGATTGTATTTGAGACAGAGTTTAGTCTTTCCCTGAATAGAGCTTGGTGCTTTTGTTAGTCTTGCTATCCAACAAGTCCCCAGGATCCTCATTTCTCTACCCTACCCAGAGGTTAGAGATGTGCCCTAGTCCTCAGAAATTATCGGAATTCTGGAGATCTGAACTCAGGTCCTTATGCCTGTAGAGCAAGTGCATTATTCACTGAGCCATCTCTATAACCCTGTGGACCTCTCAGTCTTACCTACTGCTATGTAGCAGCAGATAAACTGAAAAGTCTGGAGATTTCAGCCTTGCAAGTCACAGAGTAGAGACGAAAGGAAAGAAAGAAGGGAAGCTTGCCCGGAAAGCAGCATATGATGGGCAAGGAGGAAAAACGTGACTATGTTATATGTTTTGGAAGTACAGTGAAACCAGTTAAACAATACTGGATGGTGACATCCTGTTCATAACTTTACCCTCCTCAAAGCTCACAGGGCCTTGGGATCAATAAACTATCAATTGTCTTTTAATTTTTCTAAAATACTTATGAGTTTTTGTGTTTTTAGATATTTTAGGTATGCTAAGGCTCAGAAACAGAAAGGTTTGGCATCTTGGTTGAAAATATGGCAGATATAATAGACTCCATACCATAGAATAGAACTTTTGGGTTCTTAACTGTCTAGGTGGCAGTAGACAAAGAAAACAGTACAAGTGAGTTTTATTGAAACAGTCAAGCAAGGTAGAAAGTATTCACGCTGGGAACCAGGGATCTGGTTTAGAATCCTGGCTTTGGTGAGTTGCCCTGTGCTAAAATATGGCTCTTGGCTGACCCTAAAGGCCTGTTTGGTAACACCTTTCCTCCTATCCGGTGTGGTGTTGTTATGAGATGTTAAAAAATGTAAGAAGTGGGGCCTGGTGTATGTGATGGTCTGGCTCATTGAGTGTATGTTCCTGAAGGAGATTATTGGAATGCAGACTGTCATCTTCCTCTCTTTTACTTCCCAGCTAAGAGAACTGCTTGCAGGAAGGTTGCTTGACTCAGCTACATGTGCTGACCCTCAGTCCAGAGCAATGAGGTTAAAAAAAAAAGAAGGCTAAAACTACTAAAACATTGACCCCCAAATAAACCTTTTCACTTTATAAGTTGAGTAGCTCAACTGCTTGTCGCAGTGACAGTAAGCTGACTTACACACAATAAACTGGAGATATTACTTAAAGTCCAAGTCACGAATTGGTAATGAAAGTCTAATCTTCTTAATATCAGAGAATGAGAATTAAAATGAGTACACTATGAAGAAGCATCAGATTAGCAGGGGTTGTAGAATGAGACCTATCCAAAACATACCTTTATTTTTTTTTCTGTAGCATCTTATCTAAGTTTTATTCGAAGTTGGGAGTTGCCTCAACCACTTCTGGGAGCTCATAGGGGTATGTTATTTCTGGAAACCACATGAGGTATAATGTAAGCAATACATCTTTCCAATTTCTAAGCACTGTATTCCTGAGCAGAACGAGAGAAGAAGGAAGGCAGAAGACCCTCATAAGAAGACAGTCAGGGAAGGAACACACTCCCTTATTACTTCCCATGCCTACTGCATGATTGGCAACCAGAGAGTCGGAATTAATAATAAAGAAATAACTCCTCGGTGGGTGAGCTTGAGAATGCATTATGAAAGAGACATGGTCAATTTTTCATGCAGACAGACATCTCATGCTCCCTCGGCAGCAGTTACAGTTAAAGCTGGTGCACAGTGAATGAGAACATAAAATTTGGATGTCAGATTACAAAGGGCTACAGTGGTGAGTCTAATTCTTTTTTTTTTCTTCTTCTTGAGACAACATTTATAGGTGGTGGGAGGAAGAAAGAGAAGGATGGGGAGGGGAGAAAGAGCTTTATATATGTTGGCATGCAGCTCATTGGAGGTGTGGCAGTTTCAAACTCCACATGGATGTCCATCCCTGCGACATTTTTTGTTAGCTGTGGCACAACTCCACAGAGGCAGAAATACTTTGCCATCTATCTGCTCAACAGAAAGTTAAATATCTTCATCCTATTTAACTGTCTAGTAAGGACCTACTATTAAATATTTCTAAATGCATTATACATAGTGTTTAAAAGTCACATTCTCTTTTTATGCTCACTGTGAACTATGTCGATGGCTTTGAATAGAACAAGAAAAAAAAAAAAGAAATAAGGTAAGAGTACTATTTCCAGAAGGTTCCAATGAGTGACTCAATCTCAGCATAGCCATTCTGCAGCTAACATGTCTCCACCGAAATACGGGAAGGTAATATATGATTTTAATCTATTTAATTTGATAAAGACAAAGTGTAATGTCACCTCCTATGATGAATATCTACCACAAGTTCTACAATATCTGACGAAAAATGCACTGAGCTTTAGGAGTTGGTGAGTGTGTAGATTGCTAAATAATGTTCAATAAATGTCATTTTTCATGAAGCAGTCTCATTTGAACATTTATTCTGATTAGTATGGATGCAACCTACCTTATAGTCCCTAGGAGTAGTTGATTTTGGGGATACACTATGCACTGTGGTAGATCCTTGCTCTTTTTAGTATAAAACTATCATTGAAATAATAATTATAAACCAAATTAAGTATGTTAGTTAAGAAGAGAGTGCACATCTCAGGGAACATACACTGACTCTTGATTTTTCCTGACACAATAGAGACCTGATTAGATCTGTTAACTGGCAACCTAAAGTAGGCAATTAATTGTCTAAAGCCAGAGCATTCACTCACATAGCACTGAGTGGGATTTCTGGGGAAAAAAAAATCTTTTATTACTTCTCTCAAGCCATCTATTTTATTTTCTTCCCTTTGTGGTATTTAACACATTGGATTTCATATTGACTTTTCAGTCATTTCCAAGGTTGAAGTCTTGACTCTCTGTGCATTTTGCAATCTTCTTATTTGTCTGACAGCTATGTTGGGAATGAATGACTTGATGAGTTGTTTCAGTTTGGACATTCACAGTTGTGGTCATGGTTCAATGGTAGAGGATTTTTTTCTTTTCTTCTCTCTGTCTCTCTGTCTCTCTCTCTGTCTCTCTCTGTCTCTCTCTGTCTCTCTCTGTCTCTCTCTCTCCCTCTCTCTCCCTCTCTCTCTCTCTCTCTCTCTCTCTCTCTCTCTCTCTCTCTCTCTCTCTCTCTCTCTCTCTCTCTTTTTGGTTTTTCGAGACAGGGTTTCTCTGTTTAGCCCTGTCTGTCCTGGAACTCACTCTGTAGACCAGGCTGGCCTCGAACTCAGAAATCCGCCTGCCTCTGCCTCCCAAATGCTGGGATTAAAGGTGTGTGCCACCCCCACCCCCACCTGGCAATGGTAGAGTTTTTGCTTAGCATCTGAAAGACTCTGGGTTCCAGTTTAACCACCATTATGCCATTACTCTCTGGACATTGATGACTGTTCTGAAAAAACTGATAGAGTAAGGTTTGTTTGGAAATTTCTTCTACTGATTGTTTGATCAATCTTAAAATTATATCTTTTTTATTTGAATTCTCATCTCCTGTATGAATCTTATGTGGCTTTCTTTTGTACGATCTTGGATAAGTTTTTGACTTCTTTCTTCTTGCTATTATTTTTCTCCTCCTTCTATGAGTCATCCCTTCAGTTTATCCTTCAATCTTCCTCTTGAATTTTTTCATTACTATTACTGCATCTATATAATTTCCAGAATCCCTCAACACTCTGCTGTGTCTTCCTATACTTGTTTATCAATAAAATATTTCCTCGAATCCCATTAAAGATATCAATACAAAGAAGACACTATACCTGCTCTAAGTGATATATTTCTTGCACCTATGGCTGTGCTTTTTTCTCTGTCATGGCAGAAGACCCATCCCATCTCTGTGCCTGGTGGCATCTTTTGTTTCTTGTATTTTTGAGAAATTCACTTTAAAAGCCCTTACAAGTTCAGGAGCAGAAAGAGTGCAAACATGTCACCGGTGGTGTTCTCTGCATGTTGTTGCAATGCCGCTGCTTCACAAGGGTCTCCAAACTGCTTGTTCCATTGCCCAATAGGTCTCTCAGTAAGGGCTGGGGGATTTCTAAGACTGACTATCTCAGTGTCCTCAACCGGTAGGTTGTGACCTCTGTTGGGGAGAATCACATAGCAGATATTTGCATTACGATTCATAACAGTAGCAAAATTATAAAGTAGCAGTGAAATAGTTTTATAGTGGGGTTCATCAAGACATGAAGAAGTAGATTAAAGGGTTGCGGTGTTTGGAAGGTTGAGAAACCTCTGAAGAAGTTAGTTGATTCATGGTTTCTCTCTTACTCTTTAGCGTGGAGATTTTCATATATTCTCTCTGTGTCTCTGTCTCCCTCTGTCTGTCTCTCTCTGTCTCTCTGTCTCTCTCTCTCTCTCTCTCTCTCTCTCTCTCTCTCTCTCTCTCTC
>NW_021604632.1:2503254-2508586 GCF_004785775.1 Grammomys surdaster
TCTCTCTCTCTCTCTCTCTCTCTCTCTCTCTCTCTCTCTCTCTCTCAATAAAGTCCCTGTGCCCTGCAATCCTGCTGGCTGTTCAGATTCTAGGAGAGGAAGGGTTTCAGGTTATGAAGGAAACGTGGGCCTCCTTCCATCTCTCATCTTGCTGCCTCCCTGACTTCTAGATCTCACTGGAGTCATCCTTGTCTTAGCTTCACGGGATTCCCCAGCACAAACATAAGTCTCTGGCTTCAGTGGCTCAAAACAAGAATGATGTGTTTGTTTCTCACAGTTCTCTGAGCAGAGTGTGTTCTGCTAGGAGGTTGACTAGCGGGGGGTGGGGGTGGGTGGGAACGGTCTTGGCTAGAATGGATCAGCTGGATGTCTGCCACTCTATTATCTTCCATGCCCACAAGACTCTAAGCTTCATTTCTCATATGATGACAGCCTTAGTCTATGAGAATCTTCACATTCTAGCACCTTCCACGTGTCTGCTAAAATCTCATTTGCTGATGTCTCACACTAGTCAAAGCACCACGGTCAGAATAGGTAGCTTAGTTAGGGTTTCTATTGTTGTGAACAGATACCATGACCAAAGCAGCTCTTACAAGGGAAAACATTTAATTGGGGCTGACTTACAGGTTCAGAGATTTAGTCCATTATCATCATGGCTGGAATCATGGCAGCATGCAGGCAGACATGCTACTGGAGAGGAGTTGAGAGCTCTGCATCTGGATTGGCAGGTAGCAGGAAGAATGAGCCTACTGGGCCTGGTTTGAGCTTCTGAAATCTCAAAGCCCACTTTCTCCAAGTTTACACCTACTCCAACAAGGACACACCTCCAGTAATGTCACCCCCTATGAGTGTGTGGGGGCCATGTTTTTCAAGCCACTACAGTGGAGCACTATAAATGAAGGCTGAGGTAACCACAGAGGCTACAACCATTTACACCCAGCAGTAATGCAAGCATGTTCCCATTGTTGTGTGTATATGTGTGTGTGTGTATATGTATACGTATATATATATTCCATTTTTTGTAACCATGACGTGTTCAGTGAACTTGGAGTGCACACAGCCTATGTTTATCCTGACTTTTTAAAAACATTTAATCGAATGATGTAAAACATCTCTTTAAGTACTTGTGCTAGTCTCCCATTGCCCCTGCTGATAGATTACCACAAATTTAGTGTGTACACAAAAGCATTTGCCATATTACATGTCTAGAAGTCACAATGTGTGAATATTAAGGCATTCTCAGGTCTCTAATCTTTCTGGAAGCTTCAGAGGAAGTAATTGTGTCTGTGTTTTCTCCACCTGCTAGTGACTGTTTGCTTTTCTTGGCTGTTGTCTCCTTCCTTTATACTCAAAGCCAGTATTTCCCAAAGGTGTCTTTCCCCATCCCCATCCCCATCCCCATCCCCATCCCCATCCCCATCCCCATCCCCATCCCCATCCCCATCCCTCTTCTCTTTCTGTGGTATTTAAATAATCCCTCTTCTCGGGGTTCAGAGCACCCTGTTGAAGAGGAGACAGAAAGAATGGAAGAGCCAGAGGTAACGGAAGAACAAGACCTCTAGATCAACATTATCAAAGCATATATGAATTCACTCAGACTGAGGCAGCATGCACAGGGCCTGAAAAGGTCTGCACCACATCCTTTGTGTGCATGTCCTGGCTTCCGGTTTAGTGTGCTGTGAACAAGTGGAGCTGAGAATTCTGCATCTGGATTGGCAGGCAGCAGAAAGAGAGGGTGAGCCAGCAGAGCCTGGCTTGGGCTTCTGAAACCTCAAAGCCCACTTTCTCCAAGTTCCTACCTACTCCAACAAGGCCACACCTCCAGTGACGTCACTCTTGTGCTTCTCTTGGGCTCTTTCCTTTCGATTTTGTTCAATTCCTTCTGGTGTTAGTTTTTGTTTTATTTTTAGAAGCCTCTTTGTTTTCCACTGAGAGATAGAAAGAGAGTATATCTGGATGGGAGGGGAGGTCAAGAGGAACTGAGAAGAACAGTGGAAATAGACATTGTAATCAGCGTATATTATGTGAGGGGACAAATCTATTTAAATCAAAGAAATGTATCAAAAAAGAAAGGTGTTGTGATAAGCTGGATAGCTCCTCATTTCCGCCCCTCCCCTCCACACACATAAATAATATTTCTATTTGTCCACTTAAACAAATGAAAATATTTTACAATATTTATTTTTACAAAATGCTTACAGTATTTATTCATGCAGACCATACCGTATCATTTATAAGACAATTTTTAAAAATTGGGTTCACTATTGAAACTAAAAGTTTAATATCATTCTAAGCTTTAAGCTAATTTAGCCTGTAAAGTTGCGGGGGGGGAATCCAAGGACACAGTGAATAATTTGAAAGTCTTTGGCTCTAACTCTCAAGCACCTTGTCAGTGATCTCTGACTACTTACTTTCCTGCTTAAAATAGACCAAGAGGAGAGTCAGTGGAATTTCATGCTCTCTTCATTCATCAGCTCTGGAGTTTATTCTCCCCAGCAGAAATACCACAGGTACTTAGAGGGTAGGGAAGGAGTGACCTGGATCTGTCTTAGTCTTTCTTCTTGGAGAAGGGGATTAATGATTGTTGGTTGAATGAATTAATGAATGACTAAAAACACTGGAGTTATTTTTCTGTGTCACCACCTTGGTTTCTTTTGTATAAGTTGTTTGTCTCTTCCCTTGTTCTGAATAGTCTTCCTCAGCCTTCAACTATCTCCTCTCTTTTCACATCTATGCAGGTCCTTGTCTCTTACTCTCTGATGTATTTTCTCATCGTGTATTAAGCTGCTTTCCATGGATCTTAAGTATTTATTCCTGAAATGATGTTTTAAGTCCTTTGAAATAACATTTTTTTTCTGTTTTCCACATCTCATTCTTCCTTTCAGTTTTAACATTCTTTGTAGGAACTTATCAGGTACATACCCATCTATACAGTTCGTTCATCCGACTAGCCATCTTTCATTTGCCCAAGTATCCTTTCTTCTCTCTTCCTTTCTGTTTTATAAAGATTAACTATTTTATGTATTGCAATTTTAAATTAATTTTATAAGTTACAGAACAGATAACGTTTATAAGTTACGGAACTGGAGAGATTGCTTGGTGGTTAAAAGCACTTATTGCTCTTACAAAGGACCCACATTTAGGTCCCAGCATTCCTGTCAGGAGGTTCACAACTCCCTGTACTTTCAGCTCCAGAGGATCTGATGCCCTCTTTGGGGCTCTGCAGGTACCTGCACTCATATTCAAACTCCCTCCCCTAGCCCCAGATACATACTCATGATTAAAAATAAAATCTTAAAAATAAATAAATTACAAAAGTCCTCCAAGCAGTGAAAGGATATGCACTCTTGATGTTTTTTTTTTTTTGGGGGGGGGGCGTTTCGTGTTAATGTGAGCAGAGAGCTGAAGGAAGGATAGTCATTTTCCTATGTGTCTTCCAGACACCGCATCCCCTTCTACTGGAGGACATCAACCAGTCTGAGCAGAATGTTTTATGGGTTGCCAATCCTTAATTTACATTGATGCGTAAAAACTCTCTGTTGATTACGTTTATATTAGACTCCTTGGGATTTTGGAATACCAAGAGACAGACAGAGAAGAGAGCAATGACAGATGGGAAGAGAGTCTCGGGTATTGAGAAGGAACATCTTTTCTCATGAATGTCATTTTCTATTTAATTTGGTGTTCTCATTCAAAGATCCAAATGCATTGGTTGAAAGAAAAGCCTTGTAGGAAACGACACTTGGGAAGGGGCCAATATGGGACACAACTCAAGGCTGCAAATGCCGGGCTTCTTGGCAGCTGCTTGGAGAACAACTGTTCAACGACAAACGACTTAGCAGAAAGCCTCTAGAGTCAGCAAAGGATTAAAAATAGAAGGAGAGGGTGGGTTTCTGCAGCTTTGGGGGGGGGGAGAAAATTCAAATCCCCTGGCTTCAGGGATAAATGTGCAACTGGAACCTTGCCTAGGGGTTTATAGGCTGCAGTGTCACATGACAACCAGGGATGGTCACGGTAAAAGATGCAGCTAATTCCCTTCTAAATCACTGTGCCAGTCACGCTCCAGGACTTTGCATATTACTTAATTAAAATGTATCTGAACTGGCTCATGGCATAATAATGCCCTTCCCCTCTCACAGGACACATGGCAAGGCTCTTTAACTAGAAGATGTGAGAAATACCATCTTGACCACAGTGTTCCATAAAGCAAGATCCCTAGTACAGGCTTTGAGCTTATTAAAGCAACTGGGGTGGGAGAGGGTGGCTACTTGTCATGTATTTGTATTTATTTCTTTTTTTTAGAATGTTGTCTTTTGTGACTACAAGTGCTTCTCTCTATGATAAATCCAAGAGTCTTAATCTCTTTCTTTTGTTCTTCTGAGAGTGCAACTAGTAATTGCCAATGAATCACGAGTCCAAGCTTCTCAAAATTTAATTTGCCAATGAATCATCTGGGATCTTGTTAAAAAGGCAGACTCGAATGCAGTAGTTCTGGTGGGAGAAGCTCTTTTTGCTGTTTTATTTTTAAAGTGTAAAGCAGGGTCACCCCAGTATCCAACTCCCCTTCTCAGTGTGGGACCATTACCCAGCCTTAGATCATTTTCTTCTTGCTCTCAGGATGGCTGACAGTGAGGTAATGATTCTGTAGTGTGATTTCACTGTATTTTTACCAACATCCTGACTGGATTAGTTGTTGGATGAAGAACACACGGTGGGGAATTGAACCCAAACCAAACTATCTTCGTAATAAATGCGGAGGTGCATAGGAGGAGTACTGGCTTGTGAACCAGCCTCAGTGATTTGACCGTGTCATTTCCTTACCGTCTTGAGAAACAGACTGCATTCTGCCCTCTCTTGACACAGTAGTTGCTACACTAGAGGATGGGATCCCTTTCTTTACAAGCAAACCTCTGGCAGCAGGCCCCTGTTCTCTACCGACTAAACTGCTTTGCTTTGGAAAGTTGGTAACATGAAATCAATCACGTTTATAGTTCACAATGAATGATCAGTACGAGGTAATTAATATTGATTTCTTGCTACAGTGTTTATCATATGATACTGTAGGTCAGCACTGGCTTTCCTGCTGTGTAGACAAAGGTTTGGTGACCATATGCAGAAGTTGAAGAAATTTGCCAGGGAGTAAACTACCACTGTCTCACTTGACTTATAATTTTATTTTAAACACTTTAAAGTGGTTTTTGGTGAATCCCCAAACCAAGACAGACAGCTCTTATGGAACAACATGTGGGGTAGATTTGTTTTAGCTTATACACACTTACATACATTCTTTCTCTGTCTCTGTCTCTGTCTCTGTCTGTCTCTGTCTCTCTCT
>NW_021604632.1:2508686-2510432 GCF_004785775.1 Grammomys surdaster
AGAGAGAGAGAGAGAGAGAGAGAGAGAGAGAGAGAGAGAGAGAGAATATTAAAGTCTGATAAAATTGGCTAGTCTGCTTCTGCCAGATAATCCAGCTATATGCAGGTTAGAGGTTTTCCTATTGAAGCTGTATTAAGGGTTGAAATATCAATGTACCTTCAGTCATCATCTGAATTTCTGGGTCTGGGGTATATCATTTAGTAACAGAAATACCACCTTAGATATTTGTAAAAAAAAAAAAACAACCACAAACTAAAACTAAAACAAAAAAACAACACCCAAATCAAATGAGATAGAGAATTGGATGTGTACATTTTGTTGGGAAGGCTGTAGAAGCAACCAGAAGCTAAGGAATTTTTTTCTGAGATTATCATTGGAGTTCTGGTCCCAAGTGTCACAAAGGCACTGGTGATACAAAGATATGAAGGTTGGAGGAAGTCCCCACTAGGTCATTGAGATGCATGACAAGGGGCAGTCCCTGTGGAGCATCTACCATCACAGACCTTTGCTCTTCAGATCTGAAGAGAAGATATGGCGAGGTGAAGCATGGGCTCCCTGCCTTTTTCAAAATCTCATGGGATGAGGGGAAGCAAGGGAAAAGGAATTGACCAAAATGAAATATGCACAGAAATTCCACATGAAAAGCCACTACTTTGTAAGTAAGAATAAAATAGTTTTTAAAAAATTATATGGGAATGAATATGAAGTGACATCAAACAAATGAGATCTGTAACCATCGAAATAAAGGGAATTATAGGGACAGTCTCTTGTGAACTATGCAGAAGCATTACTTGTCAATTAAAAAGCTGATGGCCTAATAGCAACAGGCCAGAAGTAGACGGTGGAGATCCTGTAGAGAGATTGAAACTCTGGGTGATAGTCAGACTCAGGAAGGTTCACCACCTAGACTCTGAGGAAGTCAGATGCCTGAAACTGAGGAGAGGTAATCAGCCGTGTGGCAGACATAGAATAGTTTAAATGGGTTAAATAAGTTATGAGCTAGTTGGAGAACAAGCCCAGCAAAAGGCCATAAGCATTGTTAATAAATAATAAGCCTCCAAGTTGTTTTTCAGGAACTGGGGCATGGGTGGAAAAGCCCGAAGTTATGGGGAATTTTTGAAAACCGTAGTCCTTAGTTGACCTGGGAAGAGCAAAATAGCAGTGTCTTGGTTGGTGGAACAATATTCATTGACGGAGAACACATGATTTGCTCACTGAAGTGCTTAAGGTGATAGGATAGAGTCTCATTGATGATGCCCAGTGGAATTAGTGGGTATTGGTTCCATGAACACCATGTTCTGTTTATTCAACCTAACTTCATGAAAGGCACTAATCTGAATGGGAAGACATTTGTAAATTCTACCCCATTGTCTCTAGTAATCAAAGAAATCTCCCTCTTTGCATAATGGTCTACAGGCTACAGAGCAGTTTCAAGGAATTCCAATTTACTGATATGGCCAGGTATACAGTAAATGTCTATATCAGCCTCCCCAGTCTTTGAGAAATATTGCAGATGGATCTGCCCTCTTGGAATCAGCCACTGTTCTTGAGTATGGGACCTTGGTGGTCAAGCTTCTAAGATGTCATCTCTAAGCTCAATATCGGTTGTCTGACTTTTCTTGGGAATTTGTGGGTTCATGATGTTCTTCTTGCGATCTTCTCAAAACAAAATTTATTAACCTCATCTCTCTAGCATAAGATATATATATATATATATATATATATATATATATATATATATATATA
>NW_021604632.1:2510442-2524958 GCF_004785775.1 Grammomys surdaster
ATATATATATATATATATATATATATATATATATATATATATATATAATTTGTCAAAGGCTAAGAATATAATGGAAATACTGATTATACAAGCAGAGAGCACAGACTTTGTTGACAGGCACCCTTCTTCTATATTTTCTCTCTCTGTCTCTCTGTGTCTCTCTGTCTCCCTTCTCTCTAGTTTCTTCTTTTCATTTCCTGTATTGTCTACAATAGATAAGTTAGATGACCCCATTTTCTCACTGAGATGCTGCACCATTGGCAAAAGTGTTTTCCAGGCTAGTGCCAGTGGGAGATGGGAAGCTGCCTGACTCCCAAGCTTCTGTTGTGTTTCTGTTGCTGTTTGTATCAGCTCAATTTTTCCTGCTGTTCTTGGGAATCTTTGATTTTCTTTTCCTTGTTTACTGCGAGGAACAGGAGGTAGGGAAGGCAGGTATTGTCTGGTTTCCAGGCAGTAGGGAATTCTGGGAGTATAAATGGTCTTTATGGCCTCATGCGATGGACCATGGGACAAAGAAGTAGGAATAAATAGCTCTTATGATCAGAAGGCATCTGTATTTTCTGTCTTGGTGGGATTTCCTCTCAGAATCTTTCAGATCTATTTTTTTATCCTTCTTTAAAATGTAGGGTGGAGGTAGCAACTTGGATATTTGAAATGGCAGGTGAAGGACGCCTTTGTATGTCATCTATACTTTCTATAGACCTTGTGAAAAACCCAGATTGTTGGTTATTGTTTCATTTCTGTACTGTTATCCACTGATACCAAAATACTGCTTTCTTTTAAAATAGGGAAGCAAGTCAAAAGTTGTATCTTTGTTGAAAGACACATCAAAGATCTACCATTTGAGATCACAGAAAAATAGCTTACTGAAAGGCAAGGCTCCACAAGGAGCAAGAATTTGTGACAGTTATATCTTCGTCTTCCTACAAAGCTACTGAATAATTTGTAAAAAGGATACCATGGGCGACAGATGATTTTAAATAAAAGTTTGGATTTTGTTCAAAGGTGTGTGCTAGTTTTCTTTGCTAAGTTCTTGATGGCTTTGATTTTGATGTACATTTTTAAGTGTGCTAGTCATATAAGAAAGAGGGGAAGGGAGAGAAATGGGGAAAAAGAGATAAGGAAAATCTACTCCAAATATCAAGCAGAGCATACTTACTGGGATGTGCCCTTGTAGGTAGACAGGAAGTGGGCCCTCTATTGCCTGCCTTCCTCATGACTGAGCTCTCCAGGCATTTATAGTGGTTTAGAGGAAGCTGTCCATCCAAAGGCGCATCAAGAATAAACCTTCACTCTGGATTCCAACCTCAGAATTGGCCAAACATACCCCTATCTCTCATATATTTGCATATGATAATAGAATTCTACTGTAACTTTAACCTTATAGAATCTTTGTCTAGTCAAAGTAAAGTACTTCAGGTCCATGATCACATTAGATTCTCAAATACACACACACACACACACACACACACACACACACACACACACACACACGTGTGCGCTATATACATAGAAAATGAAATCTCTTCCTTGAAGAAGGAAGTATTTTAAAATGACCCCTGGTGATTCAAGGCCTTTCTTAATCCATCCAATTGCTGTGGGGAAGATCTAGACTATGAAGGAGTAAACACTGTGCTTGGTGACTAGATTTTGATACAGCACAGTTGGCTTTGAGTAAGGAAGATCATGCTCAGTGAGTCCAAGCTCAACCTGCAGAAGATGTTCAAAGTGTGACACAGAGTCACCAAAGTGTGCCAGATGAAAATCTCATTGGCTGGGTTAGAAGCTGGAGGGGCTATGTGTTTCGAAGTGAATCTGAGGCAGGGACTCCTCAGATAGACAGTAAGGAAGCTTTTGAGTTAAATTTGTACTATTAATGCATTTTGTAAAATTAAGGTTAGTAAATATTTCTGGTTGAAGATGTGTTGGTCATATTTCAGGCTTCACAATCATGAGTGTGGCTCCACATTCAATAATACTCTAAAATGCAAAACACATGAATGAATGAATGAATGAATGAATGAATGAGTATTGGGACTGGAGAGATGGATTAGTGGTTAAGATGTACCTATTGTTCCTGCAGAGAACCTGAGTTTGGCCATCATCCATGTCAGGTGGCTTGCTACTATGTAGAACTGCACACAGAAAACAATGAAAGGAAATCATGTAACAATGAAGGGAAATTCTGACTTTCTGTTGTAATATTTTAATATATTTGCTTAATTGTGAGTTTGTGTCGTCTTAGGGTTATTTTTATTCATGCATGTCAGTATGCATCTGTCTGTCTTTGTCTCGCTGTCTGTCTCTGTCTTTCTGTCTCTGTCTTTCTCCTTTCTCTCTCTCTGTATGAATGTGTATGCTATATTGTTCAGGCATTCTCAGAGGCCAGCAGGTAATGTCAGATTCCCTGAAGCTGGAGATACAGGCAGTTGGGAGCAATCCAACTCCAGTGCTGGGACCTGAATCCAGATCCTCTGCGCTAGCAACAAGTGTGCCTAACCACTGAGCAATCTCTTCAGCACCTGTACTTTAGATTTTAACGCAGGCACTGATTAACAAACAACTCATGCATTGTTAAAATTTTTTTTGGAAATGTAAAAATGGCTCTTGTGAGCCAGTGTTGGGCAATTATCATTGAAGGAGTGTTATACAGTTAAAAGGAAAGATGGATTCCTCTCTATTGTTTCCCTTGCTGTTACCTAGAAAGTGAATAGAGCCAATTTGACAACGGCATCCTCACCAGGAAGACATGGCCATCTCTGTAAGAAGTACTACAGTGAAGTAAGATAGCTGAGTCCCAAATTCTGTAACTGCCACATTAGACTGGAATTCCCATGTTCTTATTACAGGGATTCTTGATAAAATATCTCCATTGGAGCTCTTCATTTTATAGATTCTTGTTATAACAATTGCTCTTGTATCCTGGTTATTATGGAATATATTTGTATCACATAATGGTATACGGCTCAAACATCAAATGGCTGGGAGTCTCATGCTACCATTTCAAATCTGCCTTCTAACTTCAAATCCACTGTTGTTCTCATTACATCATGTGGCATATCCAGCCAATCATTGATTCATGTATGCATACCTTCCTTTATTCATCAGAATAATTACCCAGCTGGGGGGTGAGCCGAGATGCAAGACTGATAAGTGGTATTGTTTCTAGATATGTCTTACTATGAAATAAACAAAGAAGACCACCCTGGAGGGTTAAGAAAGGAGAGGAACCTCTAAGACAAGCCATGGAAGATGCCAGAGGTTGTAATAGCATACTTTCATATTTGAAAGAGTACTGAATGCAAGTAGTACATGCATTGCTTGGCTTGACATTCGCAGGAACCCAGAGGGGAAAGTAATTCAATATCCAAATGTTTGCATATCCCTCATGTATTAGCTTTAATTTTCTCGCATTAATATGCTTCAGGGACGTTTTTAATGATTAGAGTCATAAGACCATGTGTGCCCTGAAGAACTGCTTCATTCATAACCCAGACACTGACACACAGACACACTTGCTAATCACTTCAGAGATAAAATTGTCTATGTTCATATAACACAAATACATATTAATTAAAGTAATAAGATTTTTATTTCACGCAATTAGCATTTATTGCTAAAAATTTGTCTTTTGTGAAGTATTTTCTATCATGTTTATGTATGACTGTGTTGTGTGGGGGTATGTGTACATGAATTCCAGCCTCTCAGAGGCCAGATGGGGGAACTGCACTCCTGGAGCTGGAGTTTCAGGTAGTTATATGTATCCACTGACGTGGGTACTAGGAACTGTACTGAGATTCTTTACAAGAGCAATATGAACTCTTAACCCCAGAACCATCTCTCCAGATCTATTAAATATTGCATTGTACCTTTCAACTCGATATTTGCAGGCTGTTTGATTGGTTTGTTGTTGTTGTTGTTTTTCCTGTTTTTTTGTTTCCTTTTGTACTTTCATTTTGTTTTGTTTCATTTGCCAAAACTGCAGATTGAACCTAGGACCGTGTGCATTTTGGTTAAGCATTGATGCTGAGATCCATCTCCCAACAATGAAGTTAGCATTTTCCCCTGAGCAGATACAGTTACTCTCCAAAACACTGTGGCATTCCACTAAGTGTGGGTTTTCCTTGAATTAATGCTCTTTGCTTGTTGTGTGTGTAGGAATATGTTTTCGCATCAAAAGCAATATTGATCTTTTCTCTCAAAATAACTGCTTTCAGGCATAAAACTATGTTTTATGCTTTCCTTTATATTTGTCTTAGTCCTGGGCAGCCTAACTCAATCCTTAATCCCAGGGGGTAGATTAATTTAATATTCACTGTTGCTTCTCTAGACTCACACCAGCTGAAGACAAATGATTCGGGAGCTAACATTATTAAATATTGTGATTTTATTTGCTCCCTGTGTTAGAAGAGCAGGTGGCTATTTATTCCAGCCACATAAATTTTGCAACACATAGCTTTTTCTTTCTACTTCTTGCAGAATTCTTCCTTCCTTCTTTCCTTCTTCCCTTCTTTCCTTCTTTCCTTCTTCCCTCCCTGCCTCCCTCCCTCCCTCCCACCCTCCCTCCCTCCTTCTGTCCTTCCTTCCTTCCTTCTTTCCTTCCTGTCTTTCTTTCTTAAGATTGGGTTGCCTTTAATTTTTTACTGTAATTTTCTAGCTCTCCCATCTTCACAACCTCCAAGTGGCTCTGCCTACAGCCAGAAGGGCACTGTTTAGGGGCAGTATGAGCTACCTTGCAGTACTCTGAGAGAGAGCTGTGCCTGGAAGCTGGTGATAGAGGGGATTCCTCTGTTAGTACTGGCTTGGAGACACTGACACTTCGACGGACAGATCCACACTGATGGACCTACCCAGGCTTTGGTTCTTGGTTGTGTCTCTGAGCAGACATGAAGTGGTGTGTGTGCATGGTGTGTGTGCATAGCATGCTGCATGTGGCTTCCCCAGGGTATACTCAGCTCAGGTCAGGTAGTACAAGAAGGAATTAGGGAGATGTTAACTGCTAGAGGGACAAGCTAGGACCAGTGAGAGGCAGGGTGAGAGGAAGCTAGCAATATATTACTCTCTCTGTCCTCTGACCTGTCAATGTGATGTAGGGACTTGCCGTACAAATAGCCCAGAGATGTCCTGTGTGACTGATAGACATGATGCTTCCTTAGTGAAGCAGCGCCCATCGGTGTAATATACAACCTCATCATGAATTCCCATCATTCCCTGCTTCTCTTTCTCCTTAGCTTCTTTTTTTTTTTTCCTGGAATTATATTTTCCACTAAAAATTACCACTTTTTAAGGCTTCTGAAGTTGTAATATGTGTATTATGAATCACCTGAGCAAAGGCAAGAGAGGTTCCTGGAAAAAAAATAGTTCTTAAATTTTCCTCGTGTATGTGGTATCAACTGAAAATAACTCATTCATTCATTCCCTTTCTACTAATAACCTACTGGCATTCATGCTGAGCTGGGATCCATGCACAACATTAGACATAAAATCATCAGATAGTAATATAAGAGACAAGTCTTTAAGCTTCAATATGTCTCGGCTACTTCATGTATGTATGTATACGATGTGTTTTGGTCACATTCATCCTCCTCATCTTTTTTTGTCCCTTGTCCCTGGAAGTTCCATTCCCCTTTCATGTTCTTTTGTTTCTGGTTTTGTTTCTGAGCTTAAACATGACTGTTTAATGTGAGCATGGTGTGGAGCTTTCTGCTGGAGTATGGGAAATTCACCAGCAGTTACATCCACTGAAGACGATGACTTCTCCTTCCTTCAGTGTCTGTTGTTGATCCCTTTATAGACATGTCGTTCCCTGGAAATGGGAGGAATTCTATGATCCACTTCCTTGTCCTGCCTCCAGACAGCGTTTCACATTCCTCCTCCCCATCATGCACCTCTTGCCTTCTTTCTTCCCCTCCTCCTGCCATGTTCGCTGGGTAGATGTCTTGTTTGGGACTGAGCAATGGTCATTCCTTCTCATCACGTTGAGAGGCCATGGATATCTTCCTTTGCTGGTGTTTCTTGCAAAAAGGGGACTTCTCTAATGAAGGCTGAGAGCAGAGTGTATAAAGTTCTAAACATAAATATTTAGAAATCAATTTGACAACATATACAATCAGTAAAATAACACCAATGGGTTTCCCTGAGGGGTTATGCCTTTCCCAGCAACGGACTTTTGACCCGGCTTTCAGTAGCAGGCATGAATTCCCTCTTGTGGAGCAGGTTTTAAATTCAATTAGAAAGTGCTTTTTTGTTTTTTTTTATCTCTACAATAGTCATGGCACTATCATAAAGGGGCACATCTTGCCTGGAGGGCTGATATTGTAGCAATAAAGTCCATCATTCAGTAAGACTGTGGCTGCACAGCACTAAGAGCTGGTAAGCAAAGAGAAAGATAGTACCAGTTTAGACTCTCTATGCCTTGAAGCCAAAGGATGTGCTGTCTTCTTCAATAGGGTCTTTCCATCTAGATTCAGTGAGCAGCTAAGAACAATGTCAACATCCTGTGTGGTTGGCAGGCGGCGCTGCTGAGACATCCATGACCAATAACTTATAGTGAGGCACATCACTGGGAACTGGGATTTTTGTTTGATTGTTCATGGATTCTGGGATCAACTTTATCTACCCATTTATGGCAACTCCATTCCATTTCCTCTGGAATACCATATGGTGTTGGCATGCATCCTTTTGTTTTTCTGAGACACCATCTCTAACCTATTTTTCCCTCACTTCCATGTTTATATCTTGCTATTCAAGTTATTTACCTCACCTACTTTTGTATCCTATGTGCATGTCTAACTATCCCCATTTTCTTTCAGGCTTCTTTCCCCATACCATGGTCCTTTTATGATTTCCTAGTCTTTCTAGAATGGGACCAGAAGTGTTTTGGATATCAGATTTTTTTTTATTTTAGATTTTTGAATATTTGCATATATATGAGATGTCTTAGGGATGGGAACCGCATCTAAACATGGAATTCATGTATCTTTCACCTACAGCTTATGAGAACAGCCTGAAGGTAATTTTATATGATATTTTTAGTGTTCTTGTTTTGACTGCAATGCGCCACCTGCTATGTGAAGTCAGGTGTGGAATCTTCCATTTGTCATGTTATGTGGGCTCTCAAGGAGTTTCAAACATTGTAGTTAAGAGTTTGTATTTGTAAGTAAGCGACGATTCACCTTTACAATGAAACAGTTGGCTCCAAGTAAGAAACTAAGGAATCCGGTTGCTCTTGAACAGATATGAATTTACCCTGTGAGGGACGAGATCATATGTTGAAAAGCAAATTAGAATCAAACCATGTTCCTGGCGAGAAGCAGTCACCGAAAACAACAGCAGAACCTATCCCTGCCTATGGAACACTCACACTGGAATCTTCCTATAAGATAATCACACAAAAACCCTTTATTCTCCCCACTCCACTGAAAGAAATGAAGATTACCCAGTTGACAGTGAGCATTGTGAGTACTTTATGGTTTATTGAAGCAGGCATTTTATAGTTTATGACGCAGTTTATGAATCAGTCACCATCTCTCACACTTAGCAGAGATTCCAAAGCAAGGAGAAGATAAAGAATGGTTCAGAGATAAAAGATCATCGGGTTTCCAGTATGATGTCCTGATTGGTGGCTACTGGCATAAAGTGTCGATGGTCTAGATTGTGGAACCTCGTATTAATTTCGATAGTGGTACATTTTATTTTAGATTGTTGGATTGAGTAAGGTTTCTGTACATTGGTCCTAAGTTATAAGCAAGGTCAAGAGTTAGAGACCTGGTCAGTTACAAATTGAGCTCTGACCATTTTGGGCAATGCTAATTACACCGCTATTTGATTGCCAGGGATGGGTGTCACATGAGGGACTGGTTGTTACTCCCTGTTGTGGCTGAGAGCTGGTAACGGGGGAGATCATGCTACAGAAAGGCTCTAACCACTCTAGCTTCCTGTGTGATCAGGGTGTTGTTGATTGTATTATATATTCACTCACTCGCTCCACTCTGATCACTAGAAAGAGGCCAGCAAGAGAGCTGCATTTGAGTGCTATGCAGATGACAGATAACCAAATATTGAACATGAGCTGTCCTTTATAGACTTATTCATTTTATCTTTTTGTATGTATTCATATTTTACTCACATGTATGTCTGTGTATCATATGCATGCACATGACCTGCCATGACCAGAAAGGGTGTTGGATCCTTTGGAACTGGAGCTACACATGATTGAGAGTTACGATGTGGGTACTGGGTACCTAACCCAGTCCTCTGAAAAAGCAGCAATTGCTCTTAACTGCTGAACCATCTATCCAGCTCACAATCTGTTCATAATTATGATTTTTCTGGAGCTATTGATGTCTCCAATTTTTTTTTTTTTTAGTTAAAATGAGTTTCAGAAAGAAAGTACTCTTGATAGAATTTTAATAAAACAGAAGATGTGAGTGAGATTGTAGAGGGTGGTAAAATATGATTAGAAAATTGCTGGGAGTAAATGCGACCCTTAATATCATAATAGCCATATGGTTGACAAGGTAAAGGACAACTCCATTTGAAAAAGAAAGCATTTATGTTATGGAATAATATATGTTGACAGCAAGCTGCATCACACACCTATACTATTCAACACCTTCTAGTCATGTATTATCTTTTTTTTTCCTTTTTGATTACAGAGAAGAAATTACCATTTCTGGTTTTTGTGCAGAATGGTCAAAAACTTAGGGACAAGTTGGATGATGCCAATCATACTGGGGGTTTGATGGCATGTGGTGTCAGTGAACACTGGCTCAATGGTTCAGTCCACGTAGAAATGAGATAAATGCCTGCAAGTGTGATATTCAAAAGCTTGCAAATATCAAAAGATTGCAAATATCTGGATGTCTATTTGCTTTGTTCTATTCTTTCCTCTCACTAGGTATAATCTCCCTCTTCTCTCTTTTTATTTGTGTGTGCGTGTGTGCACATGCACACGTGCATGCATATGCACATGCACACGTGAGTGCAGCTACCCATACAGTTCAGAAGAAAGCACTGGATCCCCTGAAGATAGAGTTACAGTTAGTTGTGAGATGTCTAGTGTGGGTGCTGGCAAACAAATTCAGGACCTCTAGAAGTGCAAGAAGGACTCCTAACCACTGAGCCATCTCTTCAGCCCCTAAAAGGGAAGTTAAAGGAACCAATTAAGAACTGGAACTACCCACAGATGGATCCTCTTCTCTCTATAGATGGAGTATTACATATAACAGGGCAATAAATGTCAGCAAAGTTCTTATCTGCTTGGAACACTTGGTGATTTTTTTTTACAGCACTATTCAAAAGCATATTTAGGGGCAATGACATATTGTCTGCCATTCTTTAGAAACTTAAACTGTGCACAGATTCTTTATAGATGAATTCATATACAAAAATGTATATGTTCATTTCTTTAAAGATGCAATTATTTAATTCAGCAACCCGAAAATAGAGCACTTGTTGGGCCTCTGTACACTGTGTTATAGAGATTTCACATCCACTTTTGGAAAGAAAGAATTACAGATTAAAACATACTGCAATTATAAATAATGCTTCGCTTAAGAATAAAATACATTGTAGAAAGATTCTATTTCTGAGACACAATGGTGTGGACTGTAGGAAGCAGTCCTGAACTATATTATTATGGTGTGGTTTTAGTCACAAAATTACCTATAAGACAAAGCAGTACTTGTTCTATTGTACTTCTAATTTGGAGTAAACAAGTCTCTCTGTGTCTTTGATAATTCCACTTTATCCTCAGTGGCAACTAAATTGGAATACTTTACTTGATCTGGAAGCAGAACAAAGACACTTGGTAGGGGTGTTGGTATCTAAACAATAGCACCTTGTGATCACAGAGCATCTGTATAGAACGTGAAATATACAGGAGAAGGGAAAGAATAATCTAGAAGAGAGGGGCAGAGGTAGGACTCCAGCAAAGCCTAGACTCATAATTTTCTCCTTGGCTCCCAACCCAATGCCTGTCACCAAGCAAGCACAGAGCCATGCTGAGTACGTGCATGATTAGCAGGCGACAAAGTTTCCAGCGATCAAGGATAGCTCCAAATGAATCTGGATATTCTCAATCAGCCAGATGGCTGCCAGATGAGCCTCTCCATAGTGACGACTCTCAGGCAGAGAATTCTTTGAAATCTTTAAATTTATTTTAGAATCTGAGAACTATTGTTTTTGAATATTGCCGATTACGCTATCTCTTTTTGTTCTTACTAAAATGGACAGCTTGATGTTTTATGAGAAATTAAAAGTCACATTGTGTCTGGGGAAAAAAAAAGTTGTGTTTTTATTAACTGGAATAGAATTACAAGAGCCATGAGCCATTTCAAAACTCTGAATAAAATTATGTTGGGAAAGTGCAAAATGTATTAATTACCAGTGTTACAGGCTCTGGTGGCCTTCAAGTAGAACATTTTTGCTTGTTTTCTATTTACTTCAAATCTAGGGTCTCACACATACTGGATAAGCATCCTGCCTCTGAGCTACACCCAGCTTTTTAAGGTGCTCCTTAAATACTGTCATTTCTACACCCATCTACATATGGGTTAGAAGACTGGGGCAAGGACAGTCTCTTTAAGAACTATGTTGGAAATCAGACATATCAAACTCCTTCTGTCTGTCTATCATCATATAAAAGTAGTCAGCTTAAAAAGTAGATCTATGTCGTCTTAAATATAAGACCTAACTAGTAAATTGCCTGAGAAAAGCATGAGGGAGATACTTTGACATTTTTTTTTTGTACTAGGGGTTTAACCTGGGGCCTTAACAGTGTGCAAATTCAGTGCTCTACTAATGAGATATATCCACAGCCATGGAAATATTTTAAGCCATGTGATAAATAATAATATTTATATTAATCCAGATGGACAAGCAACAGAAGTAAAGTTAGCGAGTGTGACGCTGGTGTACACACAGCAGAGAAGTCAAGAACTGAGGGAAGAAATGACCACCAGAATGGGAAGAAAACCCTTACAAACTCACAAGACATTCATATTCAAATTCTAAGGAGCTGGAAAATGCCAACAGAAGCAAAAAGCAAACCAATGACAATTGATTGTCTATACAGGCAAGCAAAGAATCTCATGGATCTTTCTCAAAGCAGATATTGACATGATCAATAACTTTAAGAGAATGTTTGCATCACTAATTATTAGAGACATGAAAATAAAAACTACACTCAGATATCATCAAACCCCAGCTAAATATGTGTGTGTATTGAATATATTCATATAGTATAGATATATTTATATATTCACACACATATATGAGTAAGTATTCTCCACAAGAATAGTCAATACTGGTGTGTATACAGAGAACATGAACCTCTCATATATTTTCAGGAATTTGAATTGGTATAGACATTTGAGAACAACATTTCAGAAGGAACAAGAAGTTGACCAATACCTAACAATAGAACTACCTGATCATGGAGTTATTCTCAATATCTCCAATTTCTCTACCTCCCTCTCTTCCTCTCTCTCACTGTGTGTGTGCACGTGTGCATGTGCATGCACATGTGTGTGCATGTATAGTGAGTATAATTTTTTAAAATTAAAGTAGTGGTTTTCAACCTCCTAATGCTATGTCCCTTTAATAGAGTTGCTCATGTTGTAGTGACCCCAACCATAAAATTATTCTTATTTCTACTTCATAACCGTAATTTTGCTTTTGTTATGAATTACAGTGTAAATATCTGTGAGTTATAATGGCTACTGTTTACATGGCTGCTAGGGATCTGAACTCTTGTCTTAACATGTATGTGATAAGCACTTTACACAGTGAGCCATCTCTCTAGCCTCTGTAACATTTCTAATATTCAAATGTGCCTATCTAAAAGTAAAATGTTACACAAATTATCCAATATATCTCAAATGCTCACGTTAATTACATAATCTATATCTGAATTATTTTAAGATAGTCTACCAAGTCTTCTAAGACAAATGAGTGTCTTAGCTTACCTTATGGAACTAGTTAATGTGTTCAGAAATGTCAGAGTTGAGAGCTTAGGGGTTAGCAGTTATCCTGACCTCAGGGGAAGGAAAGCTCTCACTATTTCTGAAGGAAATGTGAGTGTCTTCGAAGATCTCTAATAAGACTAACAGAGTTCTATTTTATTGCAGCTTTGCTAGGAGAATTTTCATTAAGGCTCAATTTTATAAATTGCTTTTTCTGCATCAGTGGTGTGATGATTTTATTATTTTCTTCATTATTTTGTTAATGTGATTAATTAAATTGATTTGTTCCCTTCTTTGGGGGTGGGGGAAATGCTATGAAGCATAATGTGCATACAGAAAAGTGCACAGACATTAAGCACACAGCTCAGTGGGTTCTAACAAATAGATCTAGTGTGATTGATGGTCGGTCAGATGAAAGTATAGAGTGCCCAGTTGGGGGTGGGGTGCTCTTCCCAGTGTAGAGACTAAGTTATCAGAACCTCAACTTCTCATAGCACACATGACTCTTGCCAGATTTGGGGAAGGGGACATCTGGCTTTCCTCATTCAACAGTATGTTTGTGTAATTAATCCTAGTTACTGCAAACAGTATGCATTTGTATTGTGTTTATTCTCATTTTGGGACAGATTTCTCTTAAATGAATATGCGGCAGTTTATTTGCTCATTCCACTGCTTGTGCATGTTTGGTTTGCTTATTTATTTTGGGCTGTGCTAATTAGCTCTCTTGAAGACACACATGCATATACCTCGAGGAGTGCTATCTCTGAATCAGAGGCTATGGTGTATTCAGCTTTACTAGAAACTGTTCAACAGCTTTCCAGTGTGATTGCACCAATTAACACTCTCACCAACAGTGTGTGAGAGCTGATTAACAAGCAAGAGTTGGTATTATCATAGAATAATTCCTTCCTTCCAGTGATGGAAGGCGGAGTCACCTTAAGGTCAAATAGAGTGAACAGTGTACTTTCTAGTTATGTGCGTTTTTTAGCATATGAACACGCAATCTTCAAGAGGAAGCCAAAAAGATTCATTAAAGAAGCAGAGAGGAAATGCTAAAAATCTCCATAATGAGTCCTTTGCAGTGGGCAAGCAGTGGGCATCAAGTCATTGAACACGGTAGTCTGTAAACTCCATCACAGACAAGGATGATGGGAGGATAAGAATGAGGAAATACGTGGTGAGAGGAGCTTGAAGATGTTTCCTGACTCAGCTATTGTATTATGGTTGACTGTAGTAAATGTGTGTAGTTTGTTATCTTGTATATTACTCCATAGAAGAGTAACAGGATTGCTATCATCCAGGAACTCAGTTCCTCATCGCACCAAACTGGGCACCTCTCACACTTTCAACGGACTTCCAAAATGTAGAGGAATTTTAATCTAACAACACGGCTGTTCTGTCAAGGGATCACATCCAAAGATCTTCTATATCCATATGATCTGGCCAGAATGCAGACACACCCTGGGTTACAATATGATCTGGCTGGACTACAGACTTGCCCTTAGTTCACACCCTTTAATCCCTAACAATGAAGGCGTGGTTAGTTTGTAGAAGGAAGCAGACATGTTTGGAAGTGCCATCTAATTGAGGGGCAGGCAAAGGGATGCATCAGAGAAAGATTTGAAAGAATGAGTCAGAGAAAGGATATGTGACCAACTCACATGAGAACAGCACAGAAAAGAAAGGGTACTGAAGAGCAGCAAGAAAGAGAGAAAGTGCTGGTGGTAAGAGTGTGGCAGTTTTACTGAGACAGTTTTACAGAGACAGGTTACAAAGAAAACAAGCTGGATACTTGTGAAGACACAATAAACCAGAGAATGAGAAAGAGCCAGAAGATTAGGACATATTGCCAAAGTTAATATGAAGCCAAGCAGAGCAATTCAGGCAGAAGCTGAGAAAAGCTGGATTCAATCAGTCAGCCTGGAAGATTAGATTGTAGAGGCTAGAGGCATACAGGCCTACACCTAGGGATAGTTAGAACAAAGAAAGAAACACTCTGGTCTCAGCCTTGTATTTACACAGCTGAGATACAGCTATCCCTTGAACTGAGGAAATAAAAGTGACATTTACTCCCAATAACATGTGATTTGAAAATATTGCTTTTTTTCTGAAAAGGATACATCACTGACACTGTGAATTTTTTTGTTTTCTCATAAATATAAGTTTTCCATTTCCTATCTCAACTACTTTTTTGGCTAGTTTCGTTTTTTTCCTTTTGTCTGTCTTATAATAATAGTAATAATAATAACAACAACAATAATAATAATGTAAGTATATGCATTTTTAAGCACAAGAATCATCCTCTCTCTTTCTATCACTCTTTTCTTCCCTCCCTCCCTTCCTCCCTTTCTATTTCCAACAGGATCTCCTTTCTTTACAGGCCAGCTTCTAACTCACTAAATAGTCTGGGTACCTGCAATGATTTTTCTTTCCTTAACACATAAAATGCTGGGATTACAGGCAGGTGCCACCATGGCTCAGTTCTTGTGTTTTTCTCTTCTTTCTTTCTTTCTTTCTTTCTTTCTTTCTTTCTTTCTTTCTTTCTTTCTT
>NW_021604632.1:2525058-2570058 GCF_004785775.1 Grammomys surdaster
TAAGAATACCACCAAAATCTAACTTTGTGAATCAAAGAGTTTATTGGAGTTACGTACAAGACTATAGTGAAGGGTTATAGAAGCTTGGAAGAGTCAAAGGCAACTGAGTTATCAAAAGCTCACCTCTGTATGGGCAAGGACTGATGGAAATGGAAACTCTGGGGCTCTCTATGATTTGGGGAAGCTCAACGGCTCTGAGAGTCTCACTGCTCATTCGAACTTTGTGCTTGTATAACCTTGGGAAGGGAGGGCTCTCCTGAGTCTAGTTTTAGAGACTTACTAAGATTTGGGTGTTGTTTGCTTCCTGAGTCTTAAAGAACTTCCCTCAAAGACGGTATGTTTCACCTCAGAGGAAATTGCTTTATAACATTTGGGAAGAGAAACAAGGAAAGTACCAATTACACTGTTATTTAACTGGATATTTTTGTGTAACAATCTTCTCTTTATGTTTTAATGATTCTGTATCTTGTGATTCTAGTGTCTGGCATTTTCTGCCATTTCATGAAATGTCCAACACACAGACATAGCTCTCTCTTGCAGGATCCTGTTGGCCTTGGTTCCCAGTGGTATGCACTATGGCAACTGTTCTGACTTTTTGCAGGGGCAGGAGGAGGGGGGCAGATGTTCCTTCAAGGAGTCAGAGATGTCAGTTATGGACAGTCTCTACAGATGTTAATATTAGAGGAAAGCTCAGCTCAATTTTAAGGGTTGAGAATTTTCCAAATTTTCATACTTTTTTTTTTTTGGTGTTAAGTTATCCTCTATCAAAATGGGAGGACTAAGACTTTAGGCTTTAAAATATAGCACCTGAGAATCACACCCAGCATATAATAATACACATAGTGTGAAACACAAGAAAATGGATTAAAAATATCAAGAAGCTACATCTATGTGTAGTGACAAACTCACGAGGACTTTGCCATAGAGTCCTAAAACTCTGCCATGAGAATAATTCATCAGTAGTATTGTCTGTGTACTTAAGCTTAAAAAACTGATACACAATCATATGCCATCTCTTTCAAATCCTATTTTTCCTTCTCAGTCTACTGTGTCTTTTGAGATGCATTAAGTGATAAAGACGCCATTACTGAATGCCATTTATCATTATTTCCAGACTATATGTCCGTATCTGTAAATTTTCTGTTATTTTCCTTTCCTTGTTTAATTGATCAGTTTTATTTTTGGAAACTTCACACATCTGTGCAATGTGTTGTGATTGTGTTTACCCTCTCCTCATCACCTTCCCTTAGCTCTCCCTCGCTCCTGCCTGCCTGGACCCTTCCTGCCAACTAGCCCTGCTCCTATGTTTGTGTATACATGTGCGTGTGCATGTGCGTGTGGTCTTGTGGTCATGTGAAAGTGGTCACTGTGTTCGTGATTTCACTAGCTAATGCCATTTCAAGAAGACAGTGTTAAATAGTATTCATCTCCATCCTCACGTTCTTGTACCCTTTCCCCTCCCTAGGCCTTGGAGAGAAGCCCCCTCTCCATCCTCACGTTCTTGTACCCTTCCCCCTCCCTAGGCCTTGGAGAGAAGCCCCCTCTCCATCCTCACGTTCTTGTACCCTTTCCCCTCCCTAGGCCTTGGAGAGAAGCCCCCATGAAGGCCGAGCATACAACACTTATTATCAACTTACTGATCAGTTATGATTCTCTACTTTAACCAATTTTCATAGCAAAAGAAAATATTTTCTCTGACCAAGGCTGAGAATAGGAGTGGTATATGGGAATATATGTAACCATTTAGAAGGCAGTTTGACTACCTATTCTTTGACAAAACAAAAGTATTAAATTCTCTCCTGAGACAGTAGGCTTTTGACCAGGTTCACAGTACCAGATAAGTTTTCCCTGGCGTGGAGTGGGCTTCGAATCTATTCAGAAAATGGTTGATGACCCCAGAAACAGTCATGCTGCCATTGCACCTATGGGCATACCTTGCCTAAGCAGGTGGGTATTTTAACATACAAGTTCCATAGATAGATATACTGTTGGTGAGTTTTTGTCCCCAGCAAACTGCATAGCATCTTCTGGCACTGTGTATGCTAGCCAGCAGGGAGAGTTCCTCTTCTATTTCACTTTATTCTACATTCAACATTGATGGTGTCTTCAGTGATAGGGTCTGTGGTAGTTTGAGTAGGTTTGGCCCCTCACGGATTCATGTGTTCAAATGCTTGGCCATAGGGAGTAGCACTGTTGGAAGATGTGGCCTGATTGGAGGGGGTATGGTTTTGTTAGGGAAAGTATACCAGCGAGCAGGTGGGCTTTGAGGTCTCCTATACTCAGGCTCTGCCTAGTGTGTAATCAGATCTTCTTTCTGACTGACTGAGGAAGCCAGTCTCCTCCTGGTTGTCTTCAGATCAAGATGTAGAACTCTTGGCTCCTCCAGCACTGTGTCTGCCTGGATTCTGGCATGCTTCCCATCATGACAATTGTAATGATCTGAACCTCTGAAGCTGTAAGCCACCCCCAGTGAAATGCCCTTTATAAGAGTTGCCTTGGTCATGGTATCTCTTCAAAGCAATGAAACCCAAACTAAGAAAGGGTCTTATCCAGTTTAGGTGGACAACCACGAGCAATCTTGCTAGATCATCTTTCTTGACCAAAGCATAGAATACATTTTCTTTACGACTTATCATTCTTTTTATCTTCATGGAAAGGGGGCAGAAAGACGGGTGCTACTGAATATTTAAGGGTTAGTTCCTGGAAACATGGCTCCTTAAAAAGCCACTTGATTTAAATGTTAAAGCACCACCCCCAACCCTAGTTATCAAATATCTCTTTTATTAATGTAGGATTGGTTTGATCTTTCCAGGACTGAAGTTGACAATTTACCAAGCTCATATCTGATGGTTAGTATTGCTTTGCTATTTAGTGACTTACAGTTGGCAGTCTCATGAAAGTGATTGGCCACCCAGTTATGAAGTCTGGCCCTGCTTCTACTTGAGTGTGTGTGTGTGTGTGTGTGTGTGTGTGTGTGTGTACCACTGTCAGACTCTTCTCTGTAGCAGTAGTATAGTGAGTATGTGGCTCCATATATAAGCATCCAGGTGGAGCTGTAATCTGCAGGGGTATGCAGGTAGTTTCAGCTTCCTGTAGCAACACTAAAATAGCCAGACTTGCCTTTCTTTCTGCCTCTATCTCCAATGGATTACACAGAACTTCTCCTCCAACATTCTCCATCACTCATCCCATGGTCCCACCTCCCATCTCCAGCAGACATCCTGGGAACCTGCCAGTCATACAGGCAGTTGCAGACCTTCCCTCTCTCTCCTCTCCTCTCAATCCAATCCTGCAGTCTCACCCCCATGTCTGAAGCAGACCATCTGTTATGGTCTTTCCCTTCTCTCTGCCTCCATCTCCAGCAGATCATGTAGGTCTCCTCCGACCTTTCCCCCAACTCGTCCCTTTGTATCAGCCCCCAGTTACAGCAGGAATTTCCTGGGAACCCACAGGCATAGCCTGCCAGAGTAGGAAGTGGGTCAGTGAAACAGGTAACCAAACTTAAGATCACCGTGCTCGTTCTTGTCCTCCAAACCCAATTTTCCAGTCTCATGCCCAGCTCTGTAGCAAACTACCTGTGTGTGGCCTCTTCTCACCCTCTGCCCCCATCCCTAGGGAACCAAGCAGATCTTGGTAAACTATCTGCTTGCTTTCCTTTGTCCTGTGGACTTCTTCACTTTCCATCTTCTAGTCCATCCCCATTTCTAAGTGTCAGCTCCAAATACCAAGAAACACATTGTATTAAAAAAAAAACCCAATGGGTGCACCTGGCAGGATCCCAGAAGAATTCCCTACTAGACAACACATAGCCAGAACAAACACAGAGGGCCACAGAATCAAGGAACAAAATACTCACTCAACAAAGATAAGATTAGATAATACCTTGAAATCCCCACTTGCCCTGGAACCAGGTAACATCCTAGAATGCTGAGAATTTTAGTTCTGGAAAATAACAAAGCCTATGGGAAAAGATGGTGGCCTATAGGCTTCTTCTTATAAGCCCCTGAAACACATGCCATGAAGCCATTCTCAGCCGGGAAATTCCAGGGAATGGTCCTGACCAACGTTCATCTCTTGGTCAGTATTTAATAAAACTTTCTTTAATTTTGGTCCAAAACAGTGGAATTGTTATTTTTTTTTCTGGTGAATCACAGGATTAACAATTACCACCTAGATTTATAATCATCCCAAACTCAGATGCCAAGACACAAATGTACAAACACAATCAATAACAACCAGAATAATATGTCTCCATTACAGCCCAGCTACCCTACCACAGCAGGCCCCAAGTAATGCAAGATAACCAAAGCACATGAGAAAGACCTTAAAATAGCCTTTGTGAATATCAAAGAGATCCTTGAAGAGGTAACGAATAATTTCTTAAAGAAATCTATGAAAATACAAACAGTGAAAGGAAATAAATAAAACAGATCAAAATCCCAAAATGGAAATAGGATCAAGAAAGAAAACACACACTGAGGGAAAACTGGAAAAGAAAAATTTAGGAATGTGAACCGGAACCTCAGAGGCAACCCTTACCAACAGAATGTAAGAGATGCATGAGAGACTCTTAAGCATTGAAGATATAACAGAATAAATAGATAACTTAGACAAAGGAAATGTAAAATCTAAAAAAAAAAATCCTGACATAAACATCCAAGAAATCTGGGACACTATGAAAAGACCAATCTACAAATAATAGGAATAGAGGAAGGAGAAGAAAGTCAGCTCAAAAGCACAGAAAGTATTTTCAACAAAATCATAAAAGAAAAATTTCCTAACCTAAAGAAGTAGATACCTATAAAGGCTTAAGAAGCTTATAGAACATCATCATCGAGACTGGACCGGAAATGAAAGTCCCCTTGGCACATAATAACCAAAACATTAAACATACAGAACAAAGGAAGAATATTAAAAGCTGCAAAGCTAAAAGACCAAGTAATGTACAAAGGCAGACCTATTAGAATAACACCTCACTTCTCTTTTTTGTTTTTAATGTTTTATTGATTCTTTGTGAATTTCACATCATACACTACAATCCTACTCATCTCCCCATTGCATCATATCGGCCCTCTGCCATTGCTACCCCCCAAAGAAAACAAAGAACAAGCAAAAATTAACCAAACAATACAAAGCATAGAAAGATCTCACTGCGGAAGCTACACTAGCTCTTTCATACCTACACTATCAGGGTAAGCTCTCCAGCACTGCTCTGGCTACCTCACTCAATTGTGCAGCTGGCTGGATGCAGGGTCGGCTCTCTTCCTTCCATATCCTCGGGACCACTCACCTACATGCAGCACCAGCTCCACTGTACTTTCTGGTCTAGGTGCAGAGCCCACTCTCCTGAGTGCTGCAGCAGAGCTGAGAGGCTGAGTTGCCTTTCCTGCTCTTACATCCTTGGAGCTGGCTCACCCCGCCTTCAGACCACCAGGGTCAGCTCTACTGTGCCGCTCAGGCAAGATACAGGGCCCATTCTCCCACGTGCTGCAGCAAGTAAGGGACAGCAATAGCTCTTCAGATTTCTTGATCCTGACACTAGCTCTTCTGGAGAGGGGCGAGGGTACAGAGGGCATGACATGACACCCATACCAGCTCATGACAAATGAGGGGTGGGGCCAGGTCCCCCATGTTCATGCCTTCCTGGCTAGCTTAACTAGTGCTCCTGCCACCAGAATCTGCTTTACTGTGCTGCCCAGGTGAGGTTCAGGACCTGTGTTTCTGAGTGCTACAGACAGTGAGAGATGGAGCCAGGTCTTCAGAAGGTCAAAGCCACTGAGGGTTGAGGCTAGCTCTGCTTAGCCCTTGGACTTAGACATGGTCCCAGGTGGCTTCCCGAGCCAGGGATGCCTGTGTAATCTTTAGTGGTAATATAAGCTATGGCCATTGACATGGACTCAGACATGGCTAATGGTGGCAGCCCAGGCTGTGACTTCACTATGGCCACAGGTGGTGGGGCAGGCTACTCATAACTGCTATTCCTCTCTATCCTCAAGTCTCCAGTTTCACTTTTCCTTATGATGCTCAAACTTTTCCTATTCTCTTTCTCTCCCATACCTGTGCCATATATTTGTACATTGTAGTAGCTCCTGCAGCAGGGATCCATGTGGCTAGAAGGCTTCTGGGTATCTTCCTCTGGTTGTACCTCATAGTAAGGCTGTGGGTAGGCCTCTGTAACACCTCACTTCTCAATGAAGATTCTAAAAGCCAAAAGCGCCAGGACAGACATTTGACAAATTCTAAGAGACCATAATTACAAGCCCAGACTACTATGCCAGCAAAACTTTCTATTATAATAGGTGGAATAAGAAATAATTCTGTTATAAAGTCAAATTTAAGTAATATATACATACAAATCAAACCCTACAGAAGTCTCTGGAAGGGAAACTTCAACCTAAAGAAGCTAATCACACCAAAGAAAACACAAGGAAAAAGTAATTCCAGACCTCCCCAAAAATAATAATAACCAACCAACCAACCAACAACAAACCCCCCAAAACTCAAACCACCACAACATAATGACAGGAATAAACAAACACTGTTAACTGATATCTCTCAACATCAAAGGTCTCAGTTCTCCCCCCCAAAAAAGAAACAGACTAACCAAATAGATGTGAAAACAGGATTCATCCTTCTACTACATTTAAGAGATACACCTTAATACCAAATATAAAAAAATGGAAGTAGATACTCAAAGCAAGTGGTCCTAAGAAGCAAGCTGCTGCAGCCAATTTAATATCTAACAAAATGGACTTTAAACCAAAACTAATCAGAAGGAAAACAAAGGTCCATCAAGGAAAAATCCACCAAGAGGATACTGTCATTTTTAACAGCTATACACCAAACTAGAAGGCATACAAGTTCATAAAAGAAACACAACTATAATGAGTAGAGTAGGTTGTCCACTCTCAGCATATACTCAATATAGTACTTGAAGTCTAACAAAAACAGGACAGCTGAAGGAGATCAAGGAGATACAAATTGGGAAGCAAGAACTTAAAGTGTCATTATTAACTCCTACAGCTAACGAACACTTTCCACAAACTAGCAGAATATGAAATCAAGTAAAAAAAAAATCAAGTCTTCCTATATACAAATGGCAAAGGAACTGAGATAGAAATCATGGAAATCACATTCTTCACAACACTCAATATAAAATATCCTGAGGTAACTCTAAACAAGTAAGTGAAAGACTTACTTGATAAAAACTTTAAAATATTGATGAAAGAAACCGAAGAAGGCATCAGAAAATGGAAAGATCACCATGCTCATGGATCTGTAGAATTAATACAGTAAAGAAGTCCATCCTAACAGAACCAATACAGATTAAACACAATTCCATCATGATTCTATCAAAAATCCAGCAAGATTCTTCATGGAGCTTCAAAGGACAACTTTTAGCTTATTATGGAAACAGAAAAAAAAAACCCAACAGGATAGCTAATGAAAATTCTGGATAACAAAAGAACTGCTGAGGATAATACCATCCCTGATTTTAAGTTGTACTATGTAACTTATAGTAATAAAAACAGTATTGGCAGAAAAACAGAAATGTTGACCAATGGACTATAATAGACTTTGACATAAATCCACATACCTATGAACTTCTATTTTTTTTTCAAATAAAGAAGCCAGAAATATACACTGGAAAAAAAATATAGCATCTTCAACAAAGGGTGCTGGTCAATCTGGGTGGCTGCATGTAGAAAAATCCAAAAATATCTACTCTTACCCACCTGTGTAAAATTCAAGTTTATATAGATCAAAGACATCAACATCAAACTAGAGATACTGAACCTGATAGAAGAGAAAGTAGGGACTGGTCTTAAACTCATTTGCACAGAGAATAACTTTCTGAACAGAACACTGATAGCACAGGTTCTAAGAACAACAATTGATGAATAGGACTTCACAAAACTGAAAAGCTCCTGTATGGTAAAGAATACCATCTTTTGGACAAAAGTGGCAAACCACAGAATGGGGAAATATTTTTACTAACTACACATCTGAAGGCATTATTAGACCCTCTAATGAGGGTCTAATATCCAAAATAATATAAAGAAAAACAACAACAGAAATCCCCTGGATATCACATAAATAAAGATAAGGTACAGATCTAAACAGAGAATTCTCAAAAGAGGAATCTAATATGTCTGAGAAACACTTAATGAAGTGCTCAACATCCTTAATCATCAAGGAAACGAAAATCAAAACAACTTTGAGATTTCATTTTATACCAATGAAATGGCCAAGACCCATAAAATAAATGACAGCTCATGCTTGCAAAGATTCGGAGTAAGGGACTCCATCGTTGATGGGAGTGCAAACATGTACAGCTACTATAGAAAGCACTGTGGTGGTTCCTCAGGAAGATGGATATCGATCTACGTCAAGTGCCAGTTGTACTGCTCTTGGATATATACCTAAAGGACACTTCTTGCTACTACAGACAAGCTTGCTCAGCCATGTCCACTGCTGCTGTATTCATAATACCAGAAACTGGAGTGGACCTAGAGGTCAATCATAAATGGATTCATAAGACTCACAGTAATGGATGAAACTAGTAAAAAAAACAAAAACAAAAACAAAAAACAAAAAACAAACAAACAAACAAACAAACAAAAAATCCTGAGAGAGGTAACCCAGACCTCAAAAGACAAATGATACATGTATTCACTTAGAGTTATTAGTTTTTAAATCAATGATAAGCAAGCTACAAACCACAGAGGTTAAGTATAGAGTAAGGGACTAGAAAGGGCAGCTAAATCTTCCTAGGAAGGAGAAATAGAGTAGGTAGTTATAGATGGAAGAAAAGGGGTGGGAATGAAATGGAAATATCAAATGGATAAGAGGGAAGGGGGGATGAGGGAGGGGATAAGAAGAAAGACAGCTAAAAGTAAGGCCCATTGGATGGTCTTGTGGAAACCTAATACAGTAGAAGCTTCCTAAGATACTATGTTTCCATGACCGATGGCCTTCAATTTCATTTGTTTCTCCCCATGTGTATATCACACACACACACACACACACACACACACACACTCACACACACACATATACATGCATACATCTGTTTATCTATATATGCATATATAATGATCTAAATGAAATCACTAGCTAATAGGTAAGACAGAGCCCCAACTGGACATCTCTTGCTAACGAATGAAGCCTTCAGTATTGGAAAGGGTTATATCTAATTCAGTTAGTGGCCAAAAGGTACCATGGGAACCTCCAAACAACCCAGGCTGTTGCCAAGGCTGTAAGTTGCTTTCTAGAAACTGATGCCAAGTTCCTATTGCTATAGATAATCCTTCCACAACATATTGAGCTAGCAGGAGTCATGTTGGTGCCTACCTAGAGCCCTCACACCTAGGGTGTCAGTCAGTGTTCTTGGTACCTGAAGGTGTTCTGCATGCTACCAAAGAAGAGACATAAATACACACCCTTTGGTGTACAATGGTGTCTTGCCTAGAAGATATGCTAATGCAATGGTGGCATGAAGCTGGTGGGAGTGACCAACCAATCAATATCTGATTTGACTTTAGGAACACTCCAAGAGATTGAACTCATACCATGCTTATGTGTCCAAGATCCTGAGATTAGATAGCCCAGGGACCTAGAAGAGACCAAATTTAGCAATAAAATGACTTTTAATGAAATTCTGCTACATTCATAGATCAGTGCCTTAGTCATCATCAGAAATCTTCCTTCTGCAGCAGATGGGGACAGATATATAGACCTACAAATGGACACTATGCACAAAGTAAGAGACTTTGGAGCTCTCAGCCCCCAAAGGGATGTCTCCATCAAATCCCTCCCCTAGGTTCAGGGAACCTTGCAGAGAGGAGGCAGAAAGAGGCTAAGAGCCAGATGGGATGGAGGACACCAAAGGAATAAGCCTTTCTAAGGATGGCAGGACTGATGTAGATAGGAAATCACAGGAACTGAGTCATTGTGCTCAGGACCTGCCACAGTGTACACCAGATGGGATCCTAGAGTGGTAAGGAGAAGTGGACACATGCCCCATCCCTAAATGCCATCTTCAACTGATAACACTTGCAAAGAAAAACTTAGTGTTATCCAAGGAGTCTCACTGGGAAAGAAATAACTCTTAAGGGTAGGCTGCATGCTTAGCAGTAGACAACCAACTGACAGTAAAAGAACTCAACACCCATTTGGAGAGTTCTTGTCTTATAATGTCATGATAGAGTCTCTCTCTCTCTCTCTCTCTCTCTCTCTCTCTCTCTCTCTCTCTCTAATTTTTTCTTTGTTTCTTTTATAAAAATTATCTTTTAATTTTTTATATGTATTTATTTTACCCTACAGGTCCTTTGCAGATATATTATGGCTTCTGATTTCACATTTTTATGGGATTCCTGAGTGTACAAATGACTGGTTCTCTCTGTATCTTTTTCTTGAGCATTTTCCCTTCTGTTTGTTTTGTACTATTCTGATTTGTTTATATTATTATTATAGTATATATTATAATATATTATGTTGTATTATATTAATCTCTTAGTTGTTTGTTTCTAATGAGAGACAGAAAGGGAGTGGCCTGAATGGAAGGGAAACGAGGAGATATTGGAAGGAGAAGTGGAAAGAGAGACTGTAATCAGGACATATTGCATAGGAAAAACCTATTTTCAGTAAGGGACAAAAAGACAGGTATGAGAATAAGGGCTAGAAAAGATGTATGCATAATGTAACAAATTTAAAAATTTATTAACTTTTAAGAAGAACCCCTGATTAAAAGCATAGTTAACTAAAGTGAAGGTATACATTATTTTAGAAGAGACACACACACACAAGTTATAAAACTGTACATAATCTGCCACATGCAACAGTGCTGTGAGTCTTTCCTTTCCTCACTCTCCCTACATTGCATTCAAGAATCAAAAAATTAGAGCCATTTAAATATTTTAATTAACTTTTTTCTAAAGAAAAAATAATGAAGTTCTCCCTTCTCTTCCCTGATTCAGAAATGTGTTTTTCACTTGGGTTACATATATTCCCAAGAACCATAACATATTTGAATATAGTAAATCATACTTTTCTTTGATGGAGTTTTTCAAATTTTCATCCTGCTACCTCCTTTAAAATCCCCACTTACAACTTTAAAACATCTGATATTTTTAATGTGCTGTTTTTAAGGTCTTCCTTAATTTATTGATATTTTGAAGTTGCTTAATGGTTTTCTGTTCCCCACCAAACATGACCTCTTAGAACATACGTTTAATCACGTGAATGCATGTGCTGTTGTGTGGGTATGTGCATGGGAGTGCAGAGGAGTTGGGTTTTCCTGGAGTTGGAGCTACAGTGTTTGTTAGCCACCTGCCAGGTCCTCTGTCAGAGTAGCAGGGCTCTCAAAGGCTGAGCCATCTCTCCTGCCCCAAACAAGACATGTAATGACAACATTTCCATATACATTGTTGTTCTGTGACTCAGTCTTCCTAACTCACAAAGATCTTGCTTATATCTTATTTCAATCACCACATTCCAAAAGCAGACCCGAGTTTTTTGTTTTTTTTTTTTTTATTACCAGCACCATTTCTCCCTGTAAGCTATCTCTGGAGAGCAGTGTGGTAGTGCATGCCTGTAATCCAAGCCATTTGGAAGTTGAGGTAGAAGGATCAGGAATTCAAGGGAATCTTCAGTTTTAGAATGAGTTAGAGGCTGGGCAGTGGTGGCACACGCCTCTAATCCCAGCACTTGGGAGGCAGAGGCAGGCGGATTTCTGAGTTTGAGAGTTCGAGGCTAGCCTGGTCTACAGAGTGAGTTCCAGGACAGCCAGGGCTACACAGAGAAACCCTGTCTTGGGAAAAAAAAAAAAGAGAATGAGTTAGAGATCAGGGTACATGATACCCTGTCACAACAGAGAAAAACCAGAAAGAACTCTTTTATCTTAATTCTACCTGCACCCTGTGGTTCCAGCTCTCCCGTAACTACCTCCACAGCATCAGTGCATCCCACCCAGGCTTCTCTCATCCAAGGACCTCAGTAACCTTTATTCTACACTCCTTCCTGCTCTCTGTTCTTTACATGGCTTAGTTTCCTGCTCTTATGTAAGCTCTCAGCCTCCTTCCCCCTAACTCCATTCCTAGTACGGCTCTTGTGTAGTTACACCAACCGATCTACTTGCTCCGTGTGTGACTGTGTGGAACCGGGCAGCTCATTATAGCAGAACAAAGCGCCCGGAGTGTCCCGATGGGTCCCATTTTAATTAATGGCTACAGATCGCAAGTAGAACTTTAGTATACATTAGTGACACAACCATCTTTCCCTTTGAGTAGAGTTTTCAAATTACCCTGTCCCTTACCTTCATCGAAAATGAAATAGAACTGCAACATTGGCCTCTTGTGGGAAGAAGCCAGAGGCAAATTTAATAAAACACTTTAAATAATACTCTGTTTATTAATAATAATTTTTTGTAAAAAAAAAATCTTAGAGATTCCACCAGTAATTTACAGCCATTAGGAAAGATTCACGTAACTTTGTTGCCGTAGCTTGTGCTTTCAACTTCTATTATTGATTATTTCAACAGAGCTTCAAAATTAAAACAAATAGACATTAATTAAAAATGACTCCATGGTTTAAAAATATATGGCTTGCCATTCCAACTATCTAAAATTAACATCTAGGCCATTACACACGGGGAGCAATTATGAATGTCGGAGTGTGGTGTGCACACAGAGGCGGCATAGATTTATTTTTAAATCAACTTAATTGTTGCCAATAAAACAAAGTGAGGGGTGAACGTATCTATCTTCCACACAGTCACGCTGGTGTTTGGTGCCACTCTTGATAAAAACAAACAATTACAGCTTCTTATCCACATGGGAGAAACCATCCCATCCCCTAACAGAGCCAGCACAGCTACAGGACAGAGGAAAACTGTCCTAATAAGGATCCTAGTTAATGTATTATAACAAGATACAGTAGAATTCTAAAAAATAATCCCGGAAAACTTTATCTTTGAAGTTTGAGAAGAAATAGAAAGTTTTCAGTAATTAGGAGAGATGCAGCCACAAGGAAAGAACACACTTAAAAATGTTGAGAGGTTAGCACAGACCTGCCTTTGTCTTGGGATTCTGGCTTTCCTCTCCCACTGCATTAGTGAGTACAATTGTGGTGATCTGAAGACCTGGAAACTAGTAATTTAGTTTGCTTAATCTAGAGCAATTCCCCAAAGCATTCTATGAAAGAACTGAGAACATAGTAATTATAAAATAGAATGTGAAACTAGACACTGATAAGAGAAACAAAAGCGTAACATAGAGGAAGGGAATTAACAGAGGGGAGTAGGGAGGAAAGAGGAGGAAAAGATGGTACAGAAAAAAAAGCCCACAACCATGAACATTAAACACAATCATGAGTAATCACGTGAATTCATATGAACACAGGATTCTAAGCACTTTACTAATATTTATAAGAGCTTGGCCTTAGCCCAGCCTTCTTGCAGGTCAACTTTCTGAGTGCTGACTATGGCCTGGATAAGTAATTGCCTCCATTCTTATCATCAAAATACAATAAAACAAGAGAATAGTAATGGTTGGAGAGGGGAATTGTGTTTCTGTGATTGAATGTGGGGACTAGAATAAACGTACTGAGAAAGAACTTTGGTCAGAGGCAATGCGAGACTTCAGAATGATTGACCCGCTAATTTCCAGTTAAATGAGCTCTCCTCGGGATGCAATCTTGTATATCGGAAAGGTTCCATAATTAGAAAATGTTTTAAATTAATACAGCAAAACAGTAAGTCAGAGAATTGTACAGGCTTAAAAGAATCAGGGTGCTTAAGAGCATTCTCACTTACGAAAATGTGTGCCATGTGATAATTGAGAAAATGAGAAATATATAATTATAGAAAATGACAGGGGAGAAGGATGGTTGGGTATCTTGTTCTAGATACTGAAATATGGTGAATGATATACCTTTCAAAATTTCAAAATTTTCTACAATTCACAATGAAAAATTAGGTATGGACTGATTATCTCTGTGGGTGAATTAGTCATCTGAGCTCTTCTGCAGTGGTTTCCCAAGGAAGGATAGAAGACAGGGAGAAGGAACAGGACTTGGGAACAGAAAAAGCTTCTAACTCCTGGCTCTGTTTTATGTCCCTTGGAGGTTGAGTGTCAAGAATTTCAACACAAGTGTCCAAACCACTGTAAACACAGCCTATACAGAGATAGTACTCAAATGCAATGAACCATGCTTAAGGTCAAACATATGTCTTAATCTTTGTGGTCTTTGAGTTTAAACCTTCCCAGCCTTTCTTTCCTTTTATCCTGCACACATACAGTTTATTTTATAAATCATCTCTGATCTTACATTTTAAAAAGTTCTTTAATAAAGATAAGAAAAATCATGACTCTGTCTTCTTTTCACTTCATTTTAAAACTTTGCTTAATTTTGAAATTTAGAGTCATAGATCATAGTCCTTTGAACACTATAACTTCAAAAGTAACAGAATCACATCTATAACTGTTTTTTAAGACATGTACACATGCACATTTCTTAGTGTCCACATGAGGCTATATCCCTCTTTTGTTCATTTTTTTATTCTTATTTTTATTTGTGTGTGTATAAGTATTTGCCCGTATGTGTGCTGATGGCCACAGAGGCCAGAAGAGGGTGTCAGATATCCTAGAACTGGAGTTACAGGCGGTTGTGAGTTGCCCTTGAATGCTGGGAACCAAATTTGGGATAGGCAGCTCCTCTCTAAGCCTTGGGAATCTATCTCTTTCAGTGTTGAGCTCACCTTGCTTAATAAATCCCATTTTGTTTTACATCGACTTACTGTGAGTTTCTTTTCTGTAGCATAGGGCAAGCTGGCATTGTGTAGCTGACAACGTCAAGATAAATCTGCTACCGATGGCATGCCTGCACTCATTCTAGCCTGTGGCTTTAACCAATGCAAAATCAGCGAATCAGATGCAAATGACTTTGAAAAAGATGACAGTGCATTGTTTCAGTACCTTGCTTATGATCCCCGCAAGAACATTCTATGATATAGTCATGTGGAGAACTCACTCATCCAAGTTGAGACCGTCCTAGATCTTCTAACTTCCAGCCAACAAGAAAGCTGCCCCAGACGCATGTGCAAACTCACCAGCCAACCCTGCTGTGAACAAATGGCTACAGGGGTAACCAGTTAAATTCTGGAGCTGTTTGTTATACCACAAGAGATAAGTTACACAGGAAAGGGATTTGATTTTAGAGCTTTATTAAGCAGTGAATCCAGGTTTAAAAGTATCAATCAACAGAGATACATAAGGCATCCCGTCATTAATGTTTCCAACCTCGCCTCCAATGTTACTGTAACATAACCTGATCTTCTGTCTCCTGTACACTTAACTGCACACTCTCACTCTTTTTCTAAAATTAGCAACTAGACTCTTTCTAAGGGCATATCAGGTTTTCTTGATAACCTGGACTTAGCAATAGCTGTAGTCTTAGAAATGTACATCACCTCCATACTCTTTAACTTTCATAAGGAGACCTTAGTTACTTAGCCTTTGCCCTCTGGTGCTGTGTTCCTTGGCTAACTTTGTTTACTTTTCCTCCGAGGAGGAATGAGACTTTAGCTACAGAGCCTCTGGATATCCCATCTTTGCTTGATCCAACAGCCAGTGACCCACCTTCACACTCCAGTGATCTGAAAGCTGAATTTTGAGCCCATGACTGACAATCAAACTTGACCCTTCCCACTCCTCCCACCTATCTGTCTGCCTTCCTGAAGCCTCCCTGGTCCCTCAGGCTGCACCCCAGCTCCTGTTCAAACTTCTTACTCACCTTCTTTACTTTTATTAGGCTTCTCTAGTCACAGTTAGCCACTCCGTCTCCTTTGACTATTCGGATATTCATGTGATAGGCAGTGTTTCATATACCTGTGTCTCATGATGAATAGCAAATATTTCTGAATTCAAAAACAACATCAAAAGAATTGTTCTGATTTAGACAGAAAGACATATATTAGCATAATATTGTGAAGCAATGGTCAAATCAAAGCCTTTCTGATGTTACTTAGCCTTCTGTTTTTAGGCACTTTCTCTCCTAACCCATCCACTGATTGGGGGGGGTGCTTTGATGGCACACAGAGAATTAACTACCACATTGCTTCTTGGGGTGTACAAAGCTACCTGTCTATGGGTTGAAATAGGGTCCTTTCCAAAATCGGTGTGTGTGCCAGGCTTGAATTATGATATGGTAATTAATGACTGTCCAGTTGTGGGAGAGGTAAGTGGAATGTGGCCAGCAAGCTCATTCACGTGTTTAATGGGAAGCACCCAGCTATGGCTCAACAGAAGGAGAGAGGGACAATGGTCTGTGCTCCCAGCTCTGCCAATTGTAACTTCACTGAAGAGTGGCCTTGGATCTATAAGCCTCTGAGTTTTTATTACAGATGAATTGCTTTGCATGTACTTAGAGTGACTATCATCTGACTTAGCTATCAGTCCCCAAACATACCCTTCAGAGAGAGCCTAAGGCATTCTGCATCTAAGTGTAATGAACACTCACGGTGGCCGTACTAAATATTCTCATTCTTAATTGAGCAACAGTTGTTCTTACCCCTTCAGCAAGAGACAGACAATTTCCAAATGATACAGATTGCCCCCTTTTGGATCCATTAGCTCAAGGAATTGGATATTGGTGTGTTGATATAATCCTAAAGCAAATTGATATTGCTTGGCTTTCTCTCATAGAAAATTACTTACATACAGAGAGATGACTGCTCTCTTATGGACTTCTGTGCTTCGACGAACCATTGGAAAGCTTCTCCCTGCTCAGAAGCAGGCCTCTGTAGTGTTGAGATAGTGTCCAGTCTGTAGACATCAATCTATAAGGCAAGCAGGTGGGATGCTAAGTGTTGTCTGAAGGTGGCTGGGGAATCCATCTGGGGTGCTACTGAGGTACAATTTAACTTTCTTATACTATAAGAATTTTATGCTTTCCTGTTCAGTGTACAAATTTGGATATAAGTTTCTGGTGGTGGTATAATTATGTAATTCCAGTGCAGAACCTTAAATTTTAGTTATGAGATTATAAAGACATTTAAGCACCTTATATGGTTAGCTTAGATGGGCAGACATACAAACTGAGATGACCAAAATAGCCACAAACATAAAACTACAAAAAAGAATGCAGTAGTTTCCCAGGGAAGTCTGTTGCCTGTGCCCTGGACCATCTGCTGCCTGATTCTACTTGCCTTGGGATGGGCAGGAAGCAACAGCACAGACTTCAGGAACAGGTGAGAAATGCAGCAGCAAGTTCTTCTGAATATTGCTGCCAGTTCCTTTAACAACCTCTACCCACGCCCCATTGGTCACAAGAAAGCATCTCTTCTAAACCACAGTTCTCAATTGGCTAGTATTGTCTGCGTCAGCAATCTTTGGTCTCTCAGGCAGTCCTCAATTAGGTCCTCCTGTAGGAGATACCTATGAAACTGCATGGCCCTCAGTGTTTATGCAGAAGCAGCCATGCCATTCCTCCTACAGAAACCTACGAGTATATAGAGACTGCTCATACTACAGCCCCTAGTCTATGTAGTTCTAAAAGTACCAAGGACTGTATTTTCATTGGCTCTTATGTGGACCACACTGAATATGATGAAGCTGAGGGATGAGACAGTGGTCTTTTCCACATGATTGGAAAGTCACTTAAAGCCCAATGTAAATTGTATCAGTATCTGAGCAAATGGGGAACGTTTACTTGACTAACATTGTATCAGAAATGAAAAGACAAGAGGGGCTGGAGAGATGTTTCAGTAGTTAAGAGCACTGCCTGCTCTTACAGAGGAATCAGAATTTGATTTCCAGCATCCACATGGCATTTCACAACCATCTGTCAGTCCAGGTTCGGTGGACCTGTAGCCCTCTTCTGCCCTGTTCGGGGCACTTACATGCATGGGGTTCACAGACATGTGCATGCCAAACATTAATATACATACAGTAAAAATGAATAAAAAATCTATTTCCCCATGTTATGCCCTTTCTTTCTACAAAATGTTTTAACTGAAATGCAATTACATCATTTTTCCATTCTTTTCCCTCCTTCCTGCTCTTCCCGGCTACCCTCTCTCAAATCTCCCAACGCCTACACCATCAAATTGAGTGTTCTTAAATTATATCTGTTACATATATATATATATACATGTGTGTGTGTGTGTGTGTGTGTGTGTGTGTGTGTGTACAAACATGCACACATCTATTTAAATAGAATCTGTTGGATTATGTTTTAATTCTAAGAGCCAGAGTACTGCATGGAGGTATTTCACAGGATTCCACCCCTAGACAGGGAACTACAGGAAACTACAGGGAGAATAGGAGTTAGCTTCTCCCAGGGATAAATTCCCTTTTTGGGTATCCAGTGCAGAGTTGGAAGTCCTGAAACTATACACACAAACAACAAAACATAAATAAATGCTTTAAATAAAAATTTACCTCTGATTCTCAGATTTGATACCTGTGATTTGATGGTTGGAAGGTTTTTACTTGATAGCTGAATACAAGTTAAAAAGCAGCTTTAAAAGATTCCTTGAGTCAACTAGAAATATTTCCATTTGATGTACCTGAATATTAGAAATAGGAACATGTATTTATATTATTTGTGATAAAAGTACTGTAGATGCAGAAGTGTACTGGGACCCCTGAAGAGACTGTCATTATAAAACCACCAAAGATGGGAAAAAGTACAGATACATTTGTGAGCCTTAAACACAGTATTCATGGACCATTGAAACAACCTCTGAGATTATATATAGTCTTCTAACATGGTATAATAAATACATGTTTTAGGCTGGGAATGTAGCTTGTCTACATGTACAAGGCCCTAGGTTAGATCTGAGGTAGGAAGGGAGGGAGACAGGGAGGGAGAGAGGGAGGGGAGAAGGAAGGAGGAATTCATATTGTTTATGGCTTTAATTTAGGGTCATACATAAATAAAAATCTTATTTCGCACATATACAACAAATCAAAGTAATAATTTTACTGCTCTAGAGCATAGTTTGAAAATATTGAATTAAAATTTAAGGACAATAAATGTGTTGGTAATTTTCATATGCTAAGTTCATTCCTACCATCAACAATCGTTAATATGTTTCCATTTTTCTAAACTTGACCTAGCCCTCTGCTTTTCTCTAGGGCAACCACACAGAATATCTGTTGCAGCCCTGCCTTAACACGTGGTAAAATTGAAGTCTGTAGCAATTAAAAAGCTGGTTTAAAATCTTTTTTCCAATAAGGTGGTTACAGTCAGGCCCTATAATATTTCTCTTAACTCCAGACATTTCTTCTAAACATTTTCTGCCACTCTTAGAATTTGAGTTTTTTTTACTTGTGATTGTTTTATTGGATATTTTATTTATTTATAATACAGATGTCATCCCCTTCCCCCCTATTTCCCCTCCCTAGAACCCCCTATCCTATACCCCCTCCTCCTTTATGCTTTTATACCATTTTGATTACATGCAAGTATTAAGGTCAGTTCTAGGTTGAGGGTCTAGCAATACAATAGATGCAAATAGTCAAGGAAAAAGCAGTACAAAACACACAAATAGTCATAGAAAAAGCAAAGCATTAAACCCAATTACATGAACACTCCCGTGATCATTGTTATCAGGATTTGAGATTTCAAATTTAAAGGTGTTGGGAACCTATTGCCCTTGTCCATCTAAGATCTTAAGGAAATCACTCATCACTAAGTATAATGTATGACCTAAATGCATTTTGGAGTCAAGAGTTGCTTGGACGTATAAAAGCATACACTCACATGCACATTATAGCTTATTAGATACAGTGGTAGTATAGGTGAGGACAGTAAAGAAGAAACAAACAATGGTTTTATAAGTATTCATCGTGAGTGGCTCCTGGACAACAAGGAGATATTTGTGTCTAGAAAATAAAGGATATTGTTGGTGAGCTACTATGGATTTTATTGCTGAGTTCATATTTTTGGAGGTGGGAAACTTTAGGTTTATAGAGACAGTGTCTGTTTGGTTCCCGCAGTTTTTGGCGAAGGCCTCATGCTGCAACCTCTGACTAAGAAGAAGCAGAATGAACACACAGGTGCACAAGGAGGGAACACACTGGCAGAAAAGGAAGCAGGAGGGAGGGGGGAGAGAGAGAGAGAGAGAGAGAGAGAGAGAGAGAGAGAGAGAGAGAGAGAGAGAGAGAACACCTTGGATCAGAATAGCTGCCTTTTGTCACTAACTCACTCTTGTGAGGATGATGTCATTCCCTCAGAGTTTGGGTCCACCATGATCTAAGGTCTCAGCACTGGTGCTTTGGAGTTTATTTTCCACCTGACTTTTACGAGGGTCAAACCATATCTAAGTCACAGCAAGGGCACGAAGTCTATGAGGGCCAAATGTAAACTGGGACTGAAATTCAGACTAAACTAATATTTATAAAATCCTGCACAACCTGGCTCCTATAGCATCCTTGATGTCCTCCCGAACCCTTCCCTTGTACCCACTCAGCTTTCAAGTACTTAGGCTGCTTTGCGTCTGTCTCAGAGCTCTGACCTGTAGAGCCCTTGGCGGGTATCAGACCACATTTCTCTGCAGCTCTCCCTGGAACAGAGAGTTAATTGTGGTATCTGTGCTGCAGTCTCACAGCAGCCATTGATTTATGCTACTCACCAGACCCCTCACGCACTGTGCAGAACTAAATCATGTGATATGAAACTTCCTGCCATCCTTAAGATCTTTCCTTTGTTCTAGGGATAGGTCCAAGGTTCCTTTACCCTCTTACTCCACCCTCTCTATCCCTCTCCTGGTGGCTACTATGGCTCTTTCTCCCTATTGTCTCCATGTTTTAAAGGGGATTCTCTTTTTCCACTTAAGACTCTCTCAGGCTTACATCTCTAGGCATTGTCTTGTTTCTATCTAATGTTCTTTCATCCATACCCTTCCCTTCTTACAAAACTCTTGGAAGGGAGCTGTGCCCACTCCCGTTGTGGACCAGCTCCTTCTGCACATCTTTTATTACAATCTTCCACTTGTGCTTCCATTCAAAATCCTTCCAATACAGCCCCCAACGTGCTCTTTAAACCTGTCTGTCACTTTTATTCTATTGTTGGTGTATGCTCTTCCATGTGCTTTGTCTCTTGCTGAACCTTTACCTATCTTAACACATTGGGTTTGTGCCATTATGTTAACCTAATATGTTAAACAGGGTTACATTATGAAAAACATTCTCTTTAAGAGGTGACGGTAGGTAGTTTCCCAACAAATACACAGTTATTGCCTCTATAATTTGCTATGAAGTGTAGCAGGACATTTTTTCTGCCAGGAGAGGCAGAATGGGAGATAAAATGAATCATATATTTCTTAATTAGTCAATAAAAGGAAGCATGCCATATTATAAATACAGAGAATCTTTTTTGATGCTAAATTAATGACTGGCATCAATCTTTACTTGAAGATTTTTTTTCAACTGCACAGTAGACCATCATTTGCACAATAGCTAACACAAAGGCACAGGATACGGGTATCTATCTGGATGTTTCCTTCAGCAGTCTTTTGTCTCCTATGGTTTTTGCCTAAGATAATTAAGTGTATTCTTGTGGGAAAAATAGGTGCAGTGGTGGTGCCCTGGAGGCTTTCCATGCAGCAGGTCCCACAAACAGGATAAAAGTCTTAGGTTCCAGGGGCTGGAGGCTTTGGCGATGGCAGGCCCCAAAGACAAGAGAAAGTCCTTGGTTTCAAAAGGGTTTACTATTTTACGGCGGAAGATGGTCTGGATGAACCTCCCTGAAACTCAAGGCAGACCTGAATTAAATAGGGAGGAAGAAACGGGGAGGGTCTGGGGAAGAATGCTTAATTGGATCTGCCCTCTGGCCTTCATTAGTATGTAAATCTCTAGGACCTGAGGCCTGTAGTCACACCCTCTACCTGTGCACTTTGGGAGGGGCTGTAATGGCCTATGTGACTGAACAATGTAGAACCATGGAGACTAGACTGTGTGTCGGGACCCTGGGTTCTGGGGACATGGCCAAACACCTGCCATTTCTCCCTTGGAGTCTCGGGTTCTAGGCCCATGCCCAGCCAAGAACCAAGATACGTTTACACAGTCCCACATATTCTAGTGAACACACATGCTTCTAAAATACAGTGGGAAAGCCACTTAGAAGCTCATGGTGAGCATCCTCTGGTTCAGAGGGATGGTTCAGTGGTTGAGATCCAGTGCTACTCTTACAGAAGACCTGAGTTCAGTTCCCAGAGCCCACATTCAGGAGTTTATAATGGTCTGTAGCTCCAGTTCCAGGATGCCCAATTCCTTCTTTCTGTGTGTGCAACTATGAGCTCACAAGCATATATCCTCACACAGACAAATATACATACAAGCACACATACACACACACACAGACACACAAATATTAAAAAAAAATTTAAAAAAGCATTCTCCATGTGCAAATATTCATGTCAACTCATATTTGCATATAATATCTGTGGTAGATTGGTGGAACAGCAGATGAAATAAGCTTCTCCCCCCAAATACACAGCTGTGTGTCTACATTGAACAGTGGTTCTCAACCTTCCTGATGCTGCAGCCCTTTAACACAGTTCCTCATTTAGTGTTGACCCTCCCAACCATAAAATTATTCTCATTGTTACTTCATAACTGTAATTTTGCTCCTGTCATGAATCATAATATAAATATTTGTGTTTTCTGATGGTCGTAGGCAACCCCTGTGAAAGGGTCCTTCGACCTCCTATAGGAGTTACAACCCACAGGTTGAGAACTGCTGATCTGGAACCTTAGAAGTCAACCTTATGTGGCAGAAGGCTTCTTAAAACTATAGTTAAGTTTTGAAATCATATCTATTTATTTATTACGGGAGAGAGAAGACCCACATATCATGGCATATGGGTAAAGATCAGAATACAAGTTTATGGAATCAGTTGTCTTCTTCCACCATGTGGGTCCCAGGAATCAAACTCAAGTGGTCAGGTGTTGTAGCAAGCTCTCTTCCTACTGAATCATCCCTATATGGCCTGAAATTACAATCACTGAAGAAGAAGCCATAGTGCATGAGGGTGGATCCTACATTCAGTGCAATTGATTGTTTTAAATAAAGAGGAAAATTGAAGTGCCTGCGTGCACACATGCACACACATGGAAACAATACTAGGGACAATCAAAGACAATAGAAGATTGAAATGATGCAGAAAAAAGCCAGAAATTACCAGGGATTTTATACAATCAATTGACAAGAAGCCAGAGAAGAGGCATGATGCAGCCGCCATCAACACCTCTAAAATAAACCAACCTTCTAAGGTCTGGATTTTGGAGGAGTCCTCCTTGCAGAATTGTGCGCATGTCTGCTGTTCAAAATCTCAGAGTCTGTGGCAACTTATTATGGCATCCCTGAGAAACAAAAACCAACCATAAAACAGAAACTATACAAGACTCATAAAAAGCAGTAGCTCCTCCCTTCCTCCAGGTCCCCAATGGGACATAATATTGTCTTTCTGTTTCTAGTTATCCCGTTCACTCTACATACACATTTCAACAGACTCAGGGTGGGGAAGATGGAAACACAACTTCTAACGATGTGTATTCGACTCTTCACGTATTCTGTGCATCTTCTGTTGGTCACATTGCCTTTGTTGATGGCATTACAAAAGCCTATTTTGCAACTATGTTCATCATCTGTGGTTTGTCCATTGGCAGATTCTAAGCATTACAAATCAATAAATGCCATTTATGCTATTAGGATTATGCAAATGTTGCTCAATGCGAGCTAATTAAAATGTTTGCATTTAGTTTTCTTCTCAAAGAATCCAATTTATGACCCTGGCACCGCTCACAGCACAGACTGCCTAAGATCAAGATCAAAGGCATCTGTCTCTTCCTCTCATCATTAAAAAAAAAATCATATGTTTTCTTGGCTCTTTGTCTGAGCAATGCATTCTCTTCCAGAAATTCCTACTGACCTTTTCTTAAGAAATACAAACACATTGCTTATTTACCAAAGCACAAAGAGTCTTTGTCTTTCATCTCTTTTCTCTACTGAAATTATCCATTTTCTTCCCTCAGGCTCATTTTTATCATAGCCCTCTGGTTCGGCTTGATTCTATGTAGGCGAATGTCTTCTTGTTTCTCTGAAACTAGTAAACTCTGAAACTAGAATCACTGTTTTTCATAATAATAACTTCTATGTGTGTGAGTGTGTACATGTGAATGCATGTGTGTGCATGTATACATATGTGTGCATTTGTGTATTGTATATGTGTATGCATGTGTGTGCATTCATGTATATGTACATACATGTGTATATATGTTTATGTGTGTACGTATGTGTTCATTTGTGTACATTGTATAAGTATGTGTGCGATGTGGGTACACATCTGCAGGCATGTATATATGTGTAAATGCATGCATATGATTGTGTGTACATGCATACATGTATATATACATGTGTGTACATGAATGCATGTATGTGCATGTTAGCGTATCCATATGTATATAATGTGTATATGCATGTATTTTTGAGTGTGTGTGCATGTGCATGCATATATGTGTGTGCATGTGTATGTATCCCTGTATAGGAGTTTGTATGAATTTTTATATGTCTATATGTGTGTACATGTGTGTGCCCATGTGTATATCTGTGTGTGCACCTAACTTATGTGAATGAGTGCATATGTATGTTTGTGAATGTGTGTATGGCTACCTGCAGGTTCTACATAGTTTTTTAGGATGTGTGAAGAGAGATAAATTTTCTACATCCCTGTATAGCTGAAAACATTTTTATTCATTTCACCATACTTGCTGCTGTTGATGTAAAATATTATGTTGCAAGTAATGTTTTACACTGAGAATATTAAGGAAGTATTTTTGTGTCCTCGCAGCCAGAGATGATGATGGTGACACTGATATCCAGGATATCTTCAGTTCCTGTAGCCACTTTTCAATTTTGACTGTTTTTAGCATCTTTTCATTCTCTGAATTGTGACAAGACTGTATCAATGAATGTTTTTTTTCTCCTGCTTAATAGGCCTTTTCCAATCTGACTATTCATGTCTCATTTCAGCCTTATAAATGTCCCAACCTTCATTTCCTCGTTGCCTTTGTTCTTCTTTCTAGAACTCCCATTAGTGGAAGGGTGAGCCATTTGAAACAATTTTCTGTCTCTCTTGTCATTTCCCCCACGCTAACTCTTCCTCTTTGTGCTGTGGAGAGCTATCTTTGCTTTGTGTGGAGTTTTGATGTTTGCTCTTTTCCAGATGAAGTGTTTAATTTGCAAGACTTTTTTTTTTCTACAGCCGTGGTTTAGTTTTCAAAGCATATTTTTGGATTTGCATATGCAATATCTTTTCAAACGTCCTGGGAAGTAGTGTTCACACAGGACACTATTATTCTCTCAATTTAACTTTGCTAATCAGAGGTTGTGTCTTCTCCTCATTTATCTTGGGCTTGGTTTATCTGGTCATTTATCCACACTGCAGGTGCTTGGTTCAGTCTTGTAAACAGTCATGCAGTCGGGAAGGAAGTCCTATCTCATTTTATTTGCTTTTAGAAGTCTGTTTACTCTATGCCCTCATTTAACAACCATCCACTCACAGTGCATAAAGATTCCATATAATTTTACTTTTTTAATGACTGTGGAAGATGTTTACATTTTAAAAATTATTTTACATTCTGGATATTAACCCATGCACATTGTAGGCAGGAATATAAATTGATCTGGCTGCTACAGAAAACTCAGTATGAGGTTTCTTAAAAAAAATAAATAAAACAAAAAACCTAAAACTGACATTTGACCCAGTCATACACCATTTCTGTGTAAACATACAACAAAAAAATTTTGAGCCAGCACATTGCAGAGACACCTGCATATCCATGTTCATTGAGATATTACTCAAAAGACCCACATTATGGAGTGAGCTTAAATGTCCACCAATAGATGCATTGAAGAAAAAATATGGCATGCACACAATGTATTCATTGAACCATGAAGAATGAAACTATCCCACTTTCAGTGCTTGGATCCAAAAACCCTCAATTACTCCCCAGAAGACAAGAATATTCTGTGGATGGCTAAATATAGTTTAAAATTTAACCAGTTTTTTCATTGTGGTACTTCTTGTAAGAAGCCAAAATATCTTTATTTGAAGATGATAGGGTTGTTATACATAAAAGATCCCCCCAAAATTCCACCGGAAACTTCTACAGCTGAAAAACACTTTCAGCAAAGTAGCAGGATACAAACCTAATTCACAAAATTTGGTAGCCCTCCTATATACAAATGACAAATGGACTGAGAAATAAATTAGGGAAATAATACCTTTCACAATAGCTACAAAAGTATTTTGGGATAATTGTAAACGAGCAAGTGAAAAACTTGTATGATAAAAACTTCAAACCTTTGAAGAAAGAAGACATCAGAAGGTTTATATATTTCCCGTGTTCGTGGATTGGTAGGATTAATATTGTGGAAATGCTTATCATACAAAAAGTAGTCTGCAGATTCAATGCAATCCCCATAAAAATACCAACACAATTCTTAACAGAAATTGAAAGGGAAAATTTCAGCTTCATATAGAATCACAAACAACCCAGGATAGCTAAAACAATCCTTAATGATGAAAATACTGCTTGAGGTATCACCATCCCTAATTTCAAGTTGTACTATACAGAACTATAGTGCTACAAACAGCTTAATATTGGCATAAAACAGAAACATTGATCATGAACTAGAGTTGACAATGCAGATATGAATTCATACACCTATGGACACCTGAGTTTTCATAAGGAAGTCAAAAATCTACCCTGAGAAAAAAATGACAGCGTCTTCAACAAATGTTGCTGGTCAAATTGGATGGCTGCATGTGGAAGTCAAATCGATCCGTATTTATCAATCTGCACAAAACCCAACTCCAAATAGTCCAAGGACCTTTACAGAAGAACATATATCTTGACTCTGGTCTAAGAGAAATTTGGAAATAATCTTGAACTCACTTGAATAGGAAAAGACTTTCTGAGCAGGAAACTCATAGCATAGGCACCAAGAGCAGTGATTATTAAATGGCATCTCATGAAGCTGAAAATCTTGTGTATGGCAAAGGACATTGTCTCGTCATTCAAAGTGAGAGTCTACAGAATGAGAAAAGAGCTTTACTAAGTTTACATCCAATATAGGGTTAATATCTGAAGCACATAAAGAACAAAAACAAAAACAAATAAGCCTTCCAAAACAAACCAAACAAAAAGATGAACAAACAAAAACAACACCTGGATGTCAAGAAAAGAATAAAAAAGAAAAGAAAAAGAAAAGACCCAATTTGAAAATGAGGTACAGAACTGACAGAGAGTTACCAAAAGAAGGAACATAAGTGGCTGAGAAACACTTAAAGAAATGATCAACATCCTTAGTCATCAGGAAAAATGCAAACAAAACAACTCTGAGATTTCATCGTTCAGCAGGCATAATGGCTAAGATCAATAAAACAAATGACAGCTCATGCTGGCAAAGATGTGAAGTGAGGGGAACACTCCACCATGGCTGGTGCGTAACCTCTATGGAAATCAGTGTGGTGGTTCCACAGGAAGCTGAAAATAGATCTACTTCAAGATCCAGTATATCACTCTTGGCCATATACCGAAAGGACTCTACAGCCTACTACTCAGAGACACTTGTTCATTCATGTCCATTGCTGCTTGACTCATATAATACATAGAAATTGAAAGCAGCTTAGATATCCATCAGGAGATAAATGGGTAATGAAAATGGACATTTATGCAATGGAGTATTATTCCCATGGTAAAATTATTAAACTTACAGGTAAATGAATGGGACTGGAAAAAAATCACTCTGAATGACCTAACCCAGGTCCCAAAAGACAAATATGGCATGTTTCTTTTTATGTTGGATGTTAACTTTTAAGCCTTCAATAGACATGCTACAATCCATGTAACCACAGAGCTTATGTATAGAGTAAGGAAGTAGAGAGGACAGGAGGATCTCCTAGGATGGAAAAATAGGAAACACAGCTTTTAGGAAACTTTACATTTCACCTACTGAGTAATGCAGAACACATAGTTCTTTGTAAAGTGGATTTAAATGAAGAACAGTTTTCTAGAAAGTTTTCACAAGAAAGCTTAGTAGATTAACCAGATGAAAAGATGATCAAGCTCAAGAAGACAAATACCATTTAACATGAAATTATAAACCATGTATATTTTAGAGAGAAAAACCATTTACACATGCACATACATAGGCACACATATACACATGCACATACATGTTGGGAGCCGCGTACACCATTCAACAATGGCGCGGCTCCGTGTGGGAGCCGCATACGCCAACTGTCAATGGCGCGGCTCCGTCAGCGGTGCGGCTCCGTCAAGAAGCCGCACTCAAAGGCACGGCTCAGTCAGGGAGCCGTGAGGCAAACCGCGCTGGCTCCCTGCCTCTCGGCCCGTGAGGGAGCCGTGAGGTAAAGCGAGCCTGAGTAAGGCGCGCCGGCTCCCTGCTTCTCGGCTCTGACAGAGCCTGCTTCTCGGCTCTGACAGAGCCATGAATGGGAGCGCGCATGCGCAGAGCACGCTGGCTTCCCGCGCTCTGGTTCCAGTCAGAGCCCAGCCGAATGTGCGCATGCGCAAAGGACAAAAAATGAATATGCTAATTAAGTCTTACTCTAAGAGCACTCCAAGAGCCAATAAGAAACTGGTATGCTAATTAGGCTTCATTAAGGAGCCAATGAGCATGCAGTAAGTTCTCCCAGGATCCTATATAAGCAGTGGGTTCTGGGGCTCGGGTGTCCTTCGCCACTACCATCAAGAGCTGTAACACCATCAAGAGCTGTAACACCATCTAATAGCTGTAACACCATCTAGAGCTGTAACACCATCTAAGAGCTGTAACATCATCTGAAATTGCTGTAACCAGTAAATTGCTGTCAGAAGAATCCTGAAGTGTGGCGTGTTCTCCTTTTCGGCGAGGCGGCGCGTCGCACATACATATACACACATATACACATGCACACACACACACACACACACGAGTGAAGGAGACTGTTAGAAGGAAAATAAAGAAAGTAGTAAGAGTAAGGAGGGTAAAAATATCAAAGTAAATGATTTCCCTGAAAGAAATTTCCTTGATAAAATCAGATACAATGTACAATGAATATACCAGAATGAACTTTATGTAACGAGAATCTTATTATGTAAATAACAAAACTATGATTGGCATAGCTTGGGGTAATGGTGAGTCATCAGAGTTGACTTAGACATAGGACAAAGCTGGTACTCGTAACTTTTTCTCTCTGGGCAATTATCTAGTCCACAAAAAGCCCAGGGTTTTAATTTTCTAGTGAATTAACTTAAGTAAGTGGCTCAATTGCCTTAATTAATTATAACAACCTTCCAGGGTTATCACTAATAATCCATTAAATAATCTCAAACTGTATGCAACAGAAATTTTGTAAAAGTTACTCATCAGGAAACTCTGGAAAGAGCTCCACGTGTCCATTGTCATTCTCGGTGACTTGCTTTGAGTTAAAGGTTCTGAAAAGCGTTGTGATAGCGACATTGGTCAAAATTTAAACCTCATTTAATGATTCCCCAGATTATTCTCTCTTATTCTCCTGGGACTATCTGTATGAGGGACTTGAGGTTCAACTGGGTCATCAGTATTTTCGTAAAACCAAATCAAAAACTGAAGCTGTTTTTAGGTTACAAGTGGCCCAAATGGAATGTGTTAAAACATTTTTATTCTGGATCCTGGGTTGATGGTAGCTGCAGTTTGCTAATGAAGGTTAGCAGTCTGGTTGGAGGGAACACAATGGAGATGATGTGAGGAGAAGACAGAGACAAATATCAACAACCTGAGGGAATTTGTCCTGTGAAACTGAAACACGTGGTAGCTGCTGGTTGATGTGGTTTTGATAGAAATGGGAATTTTTACAGTATGATGTGCTCTGATGGACAGAAGCAAAAGATGGACAGATCTATCATGCTGGCCAAAGGACAAGCATGAATACTTTATCCATGTTTACAGAGAAGGAAGCCAAGATTCAGAGGGGCAAAGCAACTTTACTAAAGACACATAGCTGACCAGTGGATCAGTATTCACTTTAAGAATATATCTGAAAGTTGGCTGAGCCCAATGATTGGGTTCCTCAGATCTGGAAAGATGGATCCAAAGGATACGGTTCCAATAGCTCCTCCCCTATGCATGGCATGTACAAGCCAGCTGAGGTAGAATTCAGTGACAGGTGTCTTAATGTCTTAGTCTTGTCTCTAATTGATTACAGGGAGTGTTAGAAACCAGAGGGGCCGCTGGCTCTGCCAACAGCCTATTCCCTTCTGAACTCTGGAATGCGTGTTTACTGGAGGAAAAGCCACCCACTTCATTTCAAAACAGAGGAGAGCTGTAAAGTGCCCATGGGCAGGACCTGCCTTTAATCACATTTCAGAAATGGAGTTTATTAATCATCTGGGGCAAACATGCTACTTTTTCCCTAACATATACTGCAAGGGCTATAAATTTCTACTGGCTTTGCTGTCAATGCTCTTCTTAGACTTCTAGAAACAACTTCAATGGGTGAATTTTGAGATGCACTAAATTGTGCAAACTGAAAAATCTCTAATCTGATAACCCCAAGTTATAGGAATGCCCATGAAACTGTCACCATAGCCCCTATACATGTTTACCTGTGTTTTCATGCTCATTAAAAACATTCCTGTCAAGGTCCTACCTCAACTTCTCATTTCTCTATCCTTAGCCAAATCCTGATGGGCTTGCTCTGATAAAAGATGGCAGATTACAGAATTTTATACAAGTGGTCTCATGATTATGTAGTTGTGTGTTGTATGTGTGAGTGGAAGAAGGGTCTAGCTTCTATATGTAATATTTTTCAATAGATTCATTTATTTTTTTAATATCTTTTAGGCACATGAGTGATTTGCCTGTGTGTGCTTGTGTACCATATGAGTGACTGCCAGGTGAACATAGAGGCCAGAAGAAAAGAGTTATATCTCCTGCAAGTGGAGTTATCGATGCTTGTAATCAACATGTGACTTGTGAGAACCAAATTTAGATCTCCTGGAAGAGAAGCCAGTTACCTTAACTGCTGAGCTATCTCTCCTGTGCCCACCCTATTTCATAGTATTTTATTAACAATTTCATATATGTATATAATGTTTTCTGATACCCCCCCCACACACATACTTTCTCCTTTTTCCCTTAATCCCTATCAGCAGCCACCTCTGCCTCTTCCAGTCTCCTTCTAAGAGTCATGGCTGGATTTTGTTTTGTGACCCATCTAGTTTACCCTGGACCAATGAGACCTCTCACTGGAGCCTGGTGGCATTCCCAGTGGGCACACAGCTGAAGGCAAGGACTCACCATGCCCTTCAGTCTATCTGCAGCAAGAAGTTCAGCAGGGAGGGATAGGGACCACGAGGCCCTTCACCATCCATGTCATACTGTTTATGAGCCCATTCTTGTGAAGACCCAGTGTAGGCAACTGTGTTGTATACATCAGTAGTTCATTTTGTCTCTTCCTGAGTCACTACAACCATTGTCTGGCTTCATGGAATGTGTTCATACACTGACCAACTGATCAATATTTCAGTTGTTCTATTCTGGGTCTATTTTATATAAAGAGACTCTTGTATCAATGCTCATGCATAAACATTTTACTCAAATATGCTCTCAATTCTAATTGCTAAACACATAAGAGTGGTATGCCCCACTATATGTGGATGCGAATTTCACTTCAGAAAAATCGTTTTCATTGATTAGCTTTGTTACTTGACAATTTCATATATGGACATCGTGTACTCTTGTTTCCTTTCCCACACTCTCTTGTCTCTGTCCAAACACTATCAAGCCCCCATATCTATACAAGACCCTTTCCAAGCTTCACAACTTTTAGTTTTATTTTTCACTTATTAAGGATAGCTATGGCTATCTCTGTTCCAACCTTGGGTTGGGAGCACCCAGTTATACTTAGTCGAATCCTTGGTACATAGAAGACTAAATGCAATGATTTCTCTGTTCCCTAAATGGATCAGCAAACACTGACAGTGAATCTAACTGTAACATATAAATAGTGCTGAAAGATGGAGACCATGAGTCCCTATTAAGGAAGGTCCTAGTATTCCAAATTGAGTGAACAATTTTGTAGCAAGAGCATCTGGGAGCACCAGCTGTATCTCATTCCCACCGACGCTCAAAATTGCAAGTCTTAAAATTTAGATATTTTCAGGGCTGGAGAGATGGAAGAGCAATTAATAGCATGAACTTTTCTTATAGAGGTTCTGAGTTTGGTTCTCAGAATCCAGGTTGGACAACTCACAACCATCTGAAACTTCAGCTCCAGGGGATTCGATACCCTCTTCTGGCCTCCATAGGCACAGTGTGTGTGTGTATGTGTGTGTGTGTTTGTGTGTGTGTGTGTGTGTGTGTGTGTGATACACACACGATTTTAAAAATATAAATATTCTAATGGAGACAGAGCAGTATCTACCAGTTGTATTTTACTTTTTCTTTTAATGAAACATGTTAATTATATCCCTAAGTATATATTTTGACATCATTATAACTGATACTGCTTTTAATTTTAATTTTTGTTAGCCACTGGCATGTGCAAATGCCATTAATTTCTGTATACTGACCTTGTATTCACTTTACTAAATTTACTTAGAGTTTCATAAGATATTTTTGTAGATTTGTAGAATTTTCTGTGCAGATATTTACACTTGAGAATAAGGTTTTACATTATATTTGGCATATTTTTCAATAGACAGCATTTGGGCCAAGTTGGCCATGGAAGTCTTCTATGTCCTTCCAAATTTCTGTGTAACTTATGAATTGTTGAGATGAGAACATCTAAATATTTAGATATAAGGCCAGCAAGATGTCTCAGCTGGTGAAGGTACTTGCCATCTGAAAATCTGAAAATCTGAGTCTACAGACTGTCTTCTGATTCTCACACAGGCCTCATGGACAACACACACATGCATGCACAAACACACAAACACACATGCATGCACATACATACAGGCACATGCACACCCAGAGAAATGCATGCAACTACTCATGCACAGGCATTTGATATGAATGTTTTGGTTTTGAGTCAAACATTTTATACTCACACGGTAATTGTTTATTTTTCTTCTTTATATGAATTCTGTTGAATTCATAGGAAATAATTTATTTCATACTATCTCAATTTTGGGTTTATTGGTGACAATTTTTGTTGCATTAGGTTTTGCTTAAAGTAGGTAAATAGCATATACATTTAATTTATAATCTATTTAAGTGATATTCTGTATATCCTTTTCCTTATGATATAGATATATTGCAGCTGTGTTTAGGTATAAAAATACTCAGAGAAATAAAGAGCAGGATTTCTTCATGGACAGAAATCCTGGTTGGGGATTTAAGGGGAATTCACTAGATTTGATGTTTTCCACAAAATGGGATGTGAGAACACATATCAATGTACTGTCTCCAGACAATACCAAGTGCATTGTCTATGTAAAATCACCAATGAGGATACAGTTGAGATTTTTTTCCTTGTTTGTATGAACATCTAATCAACAGTCCCCCAATTACTCTCCAGACCACTAGGATAGGCATCACACATGAGCATTAATCATGCTACCAGTCAGAGATGGATCTGTAAAGCCGGCATTTCAGCTGAGACCCTGCAGCAGAATTTGGATTCCTTTGGCTCCTTGCATTAGTCACTCTAGGAGAGCAATTCACATCCCATAAATCACGTTCAGACGGTGACTCATAGGGCTGTCTGAAATTTACTCATCTTAGTCTGTGTGCTAGAATTAAAGAGGATCTGAGCCTGTCGATATGATGGGTATGTCTGTGGAAACGTGGTTCTCAAGGTGCAGATTTAGTTCTTGCCATTTTAGCATTACAAGAACACAAATAATCTTTTAATACATTCTGTTGGGGATAGATCAGATTTCTTGTTGCCTGAATCAGTTGATAGGAATTAAGGTGGAATTCTTAGACTGGCATGGGTATGTACATATCTAGAATTAATTACTTCATTTTATATATTAATTATTTACATACTCAAGTGTGTATGTGTGGGGGTACCTCTAGAGTTCAGAACAGAGGGTTTAGATTCCTTGGAGCTGAGGAACTCAATGTGTGTGTGCTGAATAGAGGAATAAGTGTTCTTAACCTCTGAGCCTTCATACCGCTCCTAGAACTTGTTTCTAAAGCATAAAAATGGTGCCAGATGGCTTAAGTTCATTTCCTGTATTTAGAAAAAAACATTATATAAATGAATTGCTAAATGTTTTTTTTATAGTATTTATATAATCAAGAGAATTGTCTGGTGTAATTGCGAAGGCATTTTATGATAGCCAAAGAATTGTCAGTTATAGTTGTTAAGGTAATAACCATTCAACAATAACCAATCAACTTTGTCAAAGAGTTTACAACATATTGGGTGAAAGAAAAAGTATAGCTTCAATTCACAAATTGCTACTATGTGTGTATACACACATACAAACATACACACATGCACACACACACACATGTGAGCATGCACATACATATACACACATACACACACTCACAGGAGCACACACACATGTGCACACATATACACACACACGCATACACACACTTACACAAACATATACATACGCACTCTCTCTCAAGCACACACACACATACATACACACATACACACACTCACATGAGTATGCACATACATATACTCTCTCAAACACAGACACACACAACACACTAATATATGGAAGCTTAAATGAGAATGGCCCCATTAGGCTCATGTATTTGCATACTTGGTCCCTAGTTTGTACAACTGTTTGGGATTGTACAACTGTTTGGGAAGGATTAGGAGGCATGACCTTTTTTGGAGGAGGTGTGTCATTGTGGGTATGGGGTACGTTTTGAGGTTTCAAAGGCTCCCGCCATCCTCAGCATCCTCTCTCTATCTCCTGCTTGTGGTTCGTGAGCTCTCAGCTGTCTACTGACAAGCTTTCCCTCCACCATCTTGCATTCTAATCCTCTGTATCCAAGACTGACTAAACGCTTCACTTTGTAAATTGCCTTGGCCATGGTGTTTTATCCAAGCAATAGAAAAGTACCTGATACAATATATATTATATATTGTACATCATACTATATTATGTATTCATATATGTAAATACATACAGACAAGTGATTATCACAACTTGAATCCACTGGAGACACAGCAAGAATTTTAGTGCTGCCTATAAAGGAGAGTACAAATACTGACTGCAAAGGAGAGGACAGAGAAAACAGGCCACTTTCCTAGTCCAATCTCTCTCGCTATGCAACTCAGCCTACTTCAGTCTCTAGAGCAGTTCCCATATGGTTTAGCAAAAACAAGGAATTCCTCCAGCATGGGGCTGTCTTTTGAAATAGATGTTTAACTTGCAGCTTCACAAGCTGATTTCTTTTAAAGAGACATATGCTTAGTGGCTCTTGCCTTTCAGTTTCAGGAAATTGCTTATTTCACTGTGGTGGCTGTTTACCATGCGAGGCCTGATGATGACACGCTATTCCCCTGTGTGTCCACTGACAGTAAATGTGATGGATATCGTCCTGGGAATGGCTTTGATTTTATTCCCTAGATGGTGATTTAGACATGCTGATCATTTAGGTAAACAATAGCACACATAAAAAGTCTATGAAATTGTCCTTAAACGTTTCCTCAGAAAAGTAAGATTGTAGGGGGAACCAGAAATGTTCAAATCTTCCCATGTTTGTGGCACTATAGTATGCTGTGGCTATACTGTGCCGTGTTAGTATAGTATGCTTGTGGCTCTATCACATGCTTTCGTAAAAGCTTAGTCTATTCAGTGTTCGGTAAACAAATAAAAATTAGGAATTTAATTTTTATTTCATACCACCGGTATAGAGGTTGGGAGAGTGCTATTATGGAGAATAAATCTATTTGGTTGGGATTCTGTGCAGATGGTACAGTCATGGTCAGTTCCTCGAGTTTGTGTTTATATGAAGACGTGTTGATATGATCATTCCACCATTGGGAAATCTAGCTCTATCCTTCTAAGCAGAAGAAATATCAAGAACAGAATTCTGGAGATGGACAAAGTTTAACATATTTAAGAAGTAGAAATGGGCTGGAGAGTTAGCTCAGTAGAGGAGTGGTTCCTGTTCTTACACAGGGCCCTAATTTGGTTCACAGCACCCATGTCTGGTGTTTGACAAGTCTCTAGAACTCCATCTCCAAAGAATATATGTTACAAACTTGTATAAAAATTTCTAAGTTAAAATTTAAAAATAAAAAAAGGAATTAACAGTGACTGCATTGAACTAAAAACATATTCTTTGTACCAAAGAGAGTAATCAGCAGGGTTGAGACAGAATGGGAGTCTATAGAGAATAAAGAAGGACTTTTCAGTTATTCTTTTGACAGAAAATTTATCTTTAGACTATTTAAAAAAGATTAAACAGAAAAGGCACACATAATCTGATTAATGCATGGAAAAATGAATGGAGATGATGTTTTCCAAATGAAGAGATACATGGGAAAGGAAAAACCTGAAAAATATAAACATCATTAGACATCAGAGAAATTCAAATCAAAATTAGATTAAGATTTCATCTGACCATAGTGAAATCGACCATGATCAGGGAGATAAAACAACTAAGGTCAGCAAGGATGTCAGAGAAAGACTCCTTTCCACACTATTCTGTACAAGAATCAACTGGTCCATTACTATGGAAATTAGTGTAGAAGTTTCTCAGAAAGCCAATGATAGGACGATTATAGGCTCCTGCTGTAGTGCTCATGATTATCTACCAAAAAAGAATCAAAGGCAGAGTAAAGAAGAGATACTTGTCTCTTCATATTTACTAGGAAGTTGCATACAATAATGTGGAACCCAGCTAGTGCCTGTAAGGGAATGGATAAAGAAAATAACACACACACACACACACACACACACACACATGCAGACACACATGCATGCATATACACCGAGCACAAACACATGCACACACATGCATGCACATGGACAGAGCACACACACACATGTGCACACACGTACACACACATGCATGCATACATACACAGCCACACCCATATATATGTACATATACAAAATTGAATATCACGCAACTATTAAAGAAAGCTAAATCATGCCATTTGCAGGAAGACTGATAGAAATAGAAACCGTGTTAAACAAAGCAAGCCAGACTCAGAAAGCCAAGTTCACACCTTTCCTCTATGCGTGTGGAATCAACTAAGAGAATTCAGGAAGAAGACAGTGGGAGACTACTGGGAATAAGACATATACTAGTGGGTGAGGGGGTGACAGAACTGGGTTAACAAGGAGGATAAGTGTAGTGAAAGCCCTTTATATGTACACATGAAGATGCTTTAATAAAACCCATGATTTTGTTCAATTTACTACATTCTTTTTTTTTTATAATTTATTTTTTCTCAAATCGTAATTCATTCGCACAGGGGTTATAAACACAGAAAGGCAGGATGTGGGGAAGGGAATGACACTGGAGTGTGGGTGTACTCCATTCTTGTTTAAAGAAGAAACAAACAGTACCCGACTGTTCAGGCTATAGATAGACTGTTTTGACTCAAGCTGGAATCATTCAACCAGCTGATTCCGTTTACTCATCCTTCTTGGCCTCACAGGACTACTGGCTGTCCTTCTAACAGCCCGAGAGAAATCCACCTAACAAGATGAAGATGGTAATTTTGGCATGGCTCATCCATGCCTGTCCTCCCAGTGACTCACAGTGCTTTGCTGTCTACTCTCTGTGATCAATCTAGAAGCATAGTAGGTGGTGGTAGTCACTTCCAAGATGAAGAGAAGGAGCTGTTTGCTCATTTTCTCATTTGCTCACCCCATCTTCGGCCACATTCTTAAGGGAGAGCCACCTGTGACATCACCACCATATGAAGGGCAGGCACAGCAAAGAACCATGAACTCCATCCACGTTAGTCACGAGTGACTTGGATTGCCTGAGGCAATGCACATTTCTCTTTATCACTAGAATATATTAAACTGACCAAATCCTGGGTTTTACTAAGACATCTTCATGCATGTAAATAAATTATGCTCATCACACATATCCCCTTGTTAACCACACCTATCACTCTTCCCTCCCACTAGCATGTTTCTTGTTCCCAATAAGCAAATCCTAAAACTGCAGCAGGCCTTTATAGACTTGGCCTCAGAGCAATCTTATGGGAGATCCAGAGCCTAAACAACACAGCTAAACCCTTTCTGAATCCTTGATCTTCACACACCATGCTAATGTCCACATTGATTTTTCTAAAGTTTTTACACAGGGTCTTATGTACTCCAGATAGCCAGAAGCCCACTCTGTACCTGTGTATCTCCTCCTGCTGTCTCTAGCTCCCAACTTCTGCAAATGTTAATATGTACAACCATATCACTTTATGCTGTTCTGTGGATCAAATCCAGTCCTCTCTGACCACTCGCTATATGCTCTCCAACCTGAGCTATATCTCTGACACTGGAGTCGTATTTTTGCAAAGCTTCAATCAATATTGTATTCACCAACACCTATAATAATAACTAATAAAGGACATATGTCTTGAAAGGCTTAAAGCAGCATACTCAGTGTTTATGTTATCCACCAGGAATTAAGTCTTAACTTCATTTAATTATAAAACACTCAGGGCACTTACTTTCCAGGTAAGTCCCAAGCTTTAGAGATGGGTGTTGGCTGCAGAATAAAATAGCTCCATCTCATGTAGAGAGATACTGTGCCATTTCTATCACACATACAATCACACACACATGGAAACTAGAAAGTAGTGCTCATAAAAATGTTCCCTCACATGCGTAATTCTTGAGCATACATGGAAATGCAAACATGGACGGCTTTTGTCTTTAATGTCCACCTCTAGGAGGCTATGTATTTGAAACACCTAAATATCAGGGTAGAGGTGAAGTTCAGTGGTAGAGCACACACACAGGCATGCAAACACGAAGCATGTGAGATAAACACACAATTAAAATGACATGGAGACTTTGACATTATTTGACATCTGTCTCCATCCACTCTTTAATTAAAAATACTGAAATGATAAAGCCAGTGTATTTTTGTAAGCTTCCCACATAACTGAGTATGGTATATAAACCTGAAGGTGATGTCCAATGCTTCACACTCCAGATGTTCATGCTTGTGTGCAGTCTCCTTTCCTTGAGGCCAGGAAGGCCCTGTACAGTGCTTTTAACCAACGGAGGATAGCAAACATTCCCATTGTCACTCCCGTGATGATACTGCATTATAAAAGACTTTCTTAGCTGACTGGAGCTGAGGACTCCCCTTGTGACTCTAATGAGGTCAACGGCCACATTTAAGATGTCCTTGCCACTGTTAGGAACTGCAGCTGACTTCTAGGGATTCAGCTGCTAGTCAACAGTCAGAAATAGCCAGGAGCTCACACAGCCAAGCAAGAGCGAAGGAACAAATTAATCTCCGGTGCAGCTTCTAGATGAGAATTAGCCCAGCGGACACTTGATGGCTACGTTATGAGATCCTGAACAGAGAACTAGCCAGGCCACTCCTGTTATCCTGACCCATTTTAAAAAAAATAGGGAAAACACACTTCTTTGATCTTCTAAGTTGTTCTCCTTCCCAACACCCAGGACTGAAGACTGAAGGTAAGGCCTTCGACATGCTAAGTAAATGCACCTCCCCGGAGCTATATCCCTAACTCTTTTTTCCATTTCAGACAGAGTCTCACTAAGGTACCCAGGCTGGCCAGGACACTCTCTGTAGTGCAGGTTGGCCTTGAACTATGAAACTGATCTTCCTGCTTCAGCTTTTCAAGAAGCTAGAGTTACAGGCCTGAGCGTCTAGAGTTTTGATAGCTTGGTACTCGGCTATGAGAGAACATAATACATATTGAGATTTATATTTACGGTTTTCCATGTTCCTAACCTTATGCGTTTGTTTCTATTTTGGATAATAAAATATTATATCTTTGTTGTTGCTATTCAAAATAAATTTCAATTCTTTCAGAAGCAGCAACAATGGTAAGTGAAACAATTTCTTTACAAGAGCAAACTCTCCTTTGACTATTTTTATAATACTTCAGGAGAAGGTGTCCACATGCATTTTTCTCTCCGGATATTAAATAACAACAAATGCTACACTATATTAACACTTCTTATTGTGGTTTCATATGCAGATAAACCAAAAAGGAACAGGAAGCAAAGATCATTTGCTGCTGCTTGCTTTTGCGGTCATGAATTTTATTATTATAAAGAGTGTGATCATGGGACCATAGATACAGATCAGTGGTAGAGTTCCTCAGCGTGAGGTCTTAGGTTCAGTCTCCAGCCCTCGCACACCACCACCACCATTATCACGGAAGATGTAGTCCTGCTAGGGGAGGGGTCCTGTTACAATGAATTGGATTAGTTACCATGGGGCAGAATAATCGACTTCCATTTATCAGAATAAGGATTGGCAATCATTTATTCATGAACTACTTTCATTATCAATCTGTGATTGCATGACGATGCCTGCATTTAAACAGATAAGTATGATTTGCCTGATTCAGCATGGTTCAGCATGGTTTATGCTTTTATGCGAACCTCAAACTTTTATTTGAAGCCATGTCATTTCATCTGCTGATTTGTCATAGCTAAAGTGACCGGGGGAGGGTTAGAGTGAACCAATATCCTTGGGACATGCATGATAGGAATATCACTCTCAGTTCATAGTAGCCTGCCTGTGATTGGCCCAAGGTCAAGCCAGTTAATACACTGGTGCGGGAGAGGGATGGGATTACAAGCTTCCACCTGTAGTGGAGGAGCTGTGATCGATGGATCCTGGGGGTAGGTCAGTTTTCCTTATGGCTATGGTCCTTGAGCATCTCCAAGGGATGGGCCCACACCCATGCATACATGGGCAGCTGCAAATAGGCTCAGGGGACTTCTCTTCCCCTTTCCTTACCAATTATTCAGTCATACTCAAGTGTAAATTTTCTATCTTGATTTTGATTCCCCCAGTAACTGTATGCTGGAAGTAACATTGTGTTCAATCTAGAGGTGAGGGAACTGAGGCTTAATACAACCAGCATTTGAGGAAAGTGGTATTGGAAAGTTCAGTGGAACAAATGATAGAAAGAGAGCAGAAATGAAAGGGGGTTTAAGAAATAAAAATATAGAGATAGCAGTGACATGGGAGAGGGTATCTGAAGAAGGAGCATTCTCTTCTGCAACCTAGGGTCTGGCAAGATAACAGATATACCAGATATAAGATATAACAATATGAGAGCTACTGGAGTTTACAGCAGAGGAGGTTCATTTTCCTGTTGGATGGAAGAAGATATATCCTAAATTTTTAAGTTACAGTTATTTCTTGCAATTATTTACTTATTTGAATTGGGGGACACACATGGCATGGTATGTGCTTGGAAGTTTTAGGACAATGAGAGAAAGTTCATTGTCTCCTTATTCCATAGTGTTCTAGATGATCAAACGCAAACTCATGTTTTTACCCACCAAACCCTCTTGACAGTACCTTTCTGTGCAATATTGATACCTTCATATAATAATCATCCATTATGATTAGAAAGATAGAGAATAAGAAAAAAAATTCTTCTAGGGGTCTGGACAGATGGCTGAGTGGCCAAGAGCATTTGCTGCTTTTCCAGAGAACTTGGGTTGAGTTCTCAGTACCCACATGGTGGCCTATAATCACTTGTCACTCTAGTTCTAAGAGATCTGACGCTTGCTTCTGGCCTCTGCTGACACCAGGCATACACCTGTGCCCATACATACATACAGGTAAAGCATTCCTACACATAAAATAAATCTAAGAAAACAACTTCAAAATAAAAATAATTCTACTCCAGGAACACTGGATAGCCAACAATGGAAATATGAGGAAGCTTATGTCGGAAAGTTTGAAGTTTAAGATCAAATGAAATAAATGCAAAAATGCCAAGATAAAAGATTTTCTCTTGGACACCATTTTTAAATCAAACCTAGTAATTTGTTTAATTTTGTGAGATAGCAAAATAGCTAAGCTTTTGTACTTCCTGATTGAACGTGAAAAACTCTTCAGAGGGTAGTATTAGTTCCTGTAGGTTGCTTTATTTTACAGAGTGATTCTCAGGGATTATCTGGCTGGCAAATCTCTGCTACTTGAGAATAGAGGTCACCAAGTGCTTATATTTGCACAAACTGCCTGCCACACCTGGGCCTAGAGGCAGAGGCCTAGCTCCTCAGGGGCAGAGACAGGAGGATCACGAGTTGAAGTGAAGCCTGGGTTATACAGTAAGTTCAAAATCAATGTGGGCAACTAATAAAAATACCTATCTCAAAGTAACAAGTAGAAATATGGCCAGAAAGGTATCTTAGTGATTAAGCAGTTGCCGGGCACGGGAGAAGCCCTGAGTTGAATCCCGAGTACTGTAGCAATCACAGAAATCCAAACAGTGCATGGCACAGATCATTCATGTTGGTCCTACAGGCCAATCCTTACTAAGAGTTTTGTTCTTGTTGTTTTGTTTTTTTTTGTTGTTGTTTTTTAAAATAAAGTCTTAGGCTTGGGTTGGAGTGCTGGGAACAGAAACACTAATTAAAATGTACCACTTCTCTTCTGGCAAAGAGCAAAGAAACACTTTTGTTGGTGGTGGTGTTCCTATATCTGTCAGGGGGAGAGCAGATAGCAGTCCTTTGTTCATCCTGGCTTAATACCTGACTTGGTGGTCAAAGCTGTTTTATGCCTAGGTGTGGGATAGTGGATCATGCCAGGAAATTTGGTAAGGTTGCATGCACTCAGAGACCCAGGCACCCATCTGAGATGGTACGTGGCTCCCTGTTTCCTACCAGATTCTTGGGCTGGAGCACGCACCAGACTTTCTTCTTAGGAAATGTGACCTATGGTTACATAGCCCAGAACAGAGTTCTCCATGCTAATGAGGTATCTAGAGGCCCAGGTTTAGCCAATAAGCTTCTATTCCCAGACATTCCTTCCTCAAAAGGTATTTAATCTCTGGTCCACCCTGAGGAGGTGGTATGCACCCATTTTCCACAATTAACAATCAATACACAGTTTGGAACCAAGGACTGTCTCTTTTATCAAGGACTACTGTGAAGAAAGCCTTCACCTATAGAGCATCGCTGCCTAAGCCTCCCGCAGAAGGCCCCTCTGTGCTCCTAGGCAACTGCTACTAAGCCAAAGACTTATGCTGATGTGCTAAGTCAGAGTTTCCCTTCCCCCAGCCTAGGCAGTTCCTTAGCCCATGATCCTCTTCTATTTTAGGCTCTTCTAAGACTTCCAGTGGTGTCTGGATATCCAAGAGTCTGAGAACTCCCAGGTCCAGCCTTTTCATAGGCTTCTGGACCCCCAACTCCTTTCCCAACACCCAGCCAAACAACGGTGTCTGGATGTCCAGTAGTTTGGGAGTCCCCAGCCCTGGCTCCTCATCTTGGACCTGTTTGCCCCTAACCCTTTGCTCCTGACTCCTTGTGGTTTCCAGCTGCAGCTAGATGCCCGAGAGTTTGGGAACCCCAGCTTTGGCCTCCCACACCCTAGGCTGCATTTTCCCACACAGACTAGCTTCTCCATGCTCTGCCTGCCTAAGCAACCTTTCCCATACCCCAACTTCAGGGCAGAACACAAAAATCACATCTAGGATTCACAAAAATCAAGTCAAATCAAATTCAGGCAGAGTAGTTCGGGAGGAGGAAGACAGACAGAGACTTGTAGACAGCCATGCCACCCACAGAACTGCCTTCCAGCACATGGCACAGGCAATGCCAGGCTATAGACCACCAGCACAGATGAAAGATGTCACCCAGTGGCATGCCACTTAAGTGGCCAGGGTCCAGTAGGAGCCACCACAATGTGCAAGTATGTAGTGCTCAGATGGGAGAGAAAGGAGTGGAGCAGCTTGAGCATCGTGAGGAGAGATGGAACTGGAGACCCAAAGTGCAGAGAGGAGTAGTCTGCTGTGAGTGGCCAGCCCTGCTACCTGAGGCCATGGTGAAGTTCTAACCTGAGCTGCTGCTAAAGGCAATGCTTGAGTCCATAGCTATGTAGTGGCAGGGGTATGTCCATGGCTCATATTACCACCAGAGAACATAGGGATGCCCCCTTGCTTGTATAGCCACTGGGTAACCACATGGATACCCGGGGCTGTACATAACTGGCTCACTGTTCACTGGATGCAGTACTCTGGAGAGCTGGCTCCATCTCTCACCAGCGGCAGCACTTGGAAAAAACAATCCTGCACCTGGTCTAGGCAGTATGAGTGGAGCTGGCCTTTGTGGTAGAGAATGGGTGAGCTGGTCTCCAGGGACAGAGTATGAGACAGCTGACCCCACCACTCATCTGCTGTGGGGTGGCACAGGAATAGAGGTGATGCCTCCATGCCCCACCCTTCACCACCCCCAGCAGTTGGGAAAACTGCCCATAGTTGGGGTAAGAGCTAGACCTACCTCTCACCAGATGCAACACCCAGGAGAACATGCTCTGCTCCTTGCCTAGGCACACAATAGGGCAGGCTAGTCCCCAAGGGTGAGAGCACAGGTGAGCTGGCCCTATTACTTGACTGCCATGAGGTGGCCTGAGTGTGAGAAGTGATGCCCTCCCCCTCCCCCCGGCTACTGTGGCAGTCAGGAGAACTGGCACTGAGGTTATGAGAGCAAATGAGCTGGCCCAGTCTTTGCTGGCTGCAGCACTCATGAAAGGAGTCTATGCAACTGGGCAGCACAGTAGAGGTGGCTCTGGTGGAGGGTACACTGGGGAGGCATCCCTGAGGGTAAGAACTTAAGAGAGGTGGCCTTGCCACTTGTCTGGCATGAGACAGAGTGGTTATTGGGGTGATTCCCTCTCTTTCACCTCCACTCCCACCTGCATTAGCCAGGGGACCTGGCCCTGGGGTCATGAAAGTCAGAAAGCTAGCCTTGCCTCTCATCGGCTATAGCATTTGGGAGAGCAGGCCCCTGCACCTTGGCTATGCAGAACAGTAGAGCTGGCTCT
>NW_021604632.1:2575058-2623444 GCF_004785775.1 Grammomys surdaster
TTGGCCAGGACTTGGGTATTGAATAGAGTATTTGGATTTCAATTTAGTCATTTAGAAACCTCTGTCACTTGGACATACTGTCTTTATAATAGAGGTTCTTTGTCAAGTAAACTGCCTGAGGAAATATTTTATAATTTATAATCTTGACCATGTCATGTTAAGATTAACTACTACTAACTCCTCTAATTTCAAATGTTTCGAGAATAGTCATGTAAGCTTAAAGCAAACATGCTCCATCTGCTTTCACGATTTAAAAATTATTAAGAAGATAGACTTGATGGTGCACCAGGTTGTCCGAGCGCTTGGGAGGGTATAGGCGTGAGGCTCAGAAGTTCAAGGATAGTGTAGGCGTGTTTGGGCATGTGTATACCAGTGTGGACATGTGGTGGAGGCCAGAGGTGGACTTTGTGTGTCCTGGTCTATCCCTCTCTGACTTACTACTTTGAGACAGGGTCTCCTACTGTACCCACAGATTTCCAATAATTTTGGTCAACTGGAAGACTCCAGAAAGTCTCCTGTCGTTGTCCCTACACTGATTACAGGTGGATGCGTGGCCATATCTGGCTTTCTATAAGGATGCTCATTCTCTGAACTCATGGGCTGACGCTTAGGCAACTGACACTCTTCACCATGAGCCATCACTCCATCACTCATTGTAAACAATCTGCAAAATTAAAAACAGATTAAGGTAAAGGGAACTCAGTTGTGTTATCTGGGTACATCTACAGACAATGCATTTATTATTTCTGAAATACAACCCATTCCTTTCCACAAAACCAGTCTGTTTTTCTTTGACTCTAGTTCTATCTTTCATACTTAAAAGTACATATGCCACATTGAAACAGATCAATTCTGCACACCTTTAATTCCAGTGCCTTGGAAGCAGATCTCTGAGTTCAGGGCTAGCCTGGGGTCTACAGAATGAGTTACCAACAAATTGCACAGTTGACTTGTGAAACAGCTCCCAAACTGAGTCAGTAGGTACTAGTAAATATTCTGGTGATTGGGATTGCACGTTTAGCCCATATCCCTTCCACAGTGTTTCACACAGATGAAGGGTGGTTTTCTGGAACCTTGCTTAGCTTCAATCTCTTCTAGACATCTCCAGTTCCTCCATCTTCACACACCTCACTCCCCTTGATTGTTCTCTTCTGATTTCTGCTTTTCATCATAGCCTCTCCTCATACACTGCACTCCTCATACACTGCAAGAGAGTCCTGGTGTCACTCAGCAAGGTAACTATGAGTGAGGGAGAAAGCCTTAGTCTCCATTGAACCTCTAAAGTTTACATTTAAACGACCTTTGCCAAAGGCAGCCTGTGCTCTGCTCAGCCTTGGCAGCTTGCATAGCCTTCCAGGACACCTTGGGGACAGCATTTCACCTGCATTGTCTCAGCATCTGCTACCTTTGCTCTAAGCACCAGCTTTCCAGCACTTCTAAACAATTAACATCCAGGATGAAGGCAGCCTCCCACTGCCTGACTCCTTGGGTTTTGAGCCTTATCTCCACAGGAAGCAATGACAATTTTTTGGTTTGCATTCTGGCAACAATGTTGTGTAGATATGGGAACCTTATTTTTCTCATAAGCCCTACTGTCTTTTTAACATGTAAAGAAAAAAATTCCAACTCTGTGGCAATAATTACAACATGCAGCATTCTTTTTAACTTGCAGGACTAACACTAAACTTAGTAGACCAGAGTTTAAGGTAGAATAAGTTACTTGGGTAGATCTCAAAGTATCTTCTTTGGAATACTTATTAATGGCAAAAAAACCCAAAACTAGTAATTGTCCCAGTTTTCTTCTCTGTTGCTGTGATAAAAAAGAGATGCAAACCAATGTGTAGAGGAAAGGGTTTGCCTATCTTACAACTTGTAGCTCACCATCATCAACGGAAGGGTGTGTCCATCTTACAGCTTATAGCTTAGCATAATCAAGGGAAGCCAAAGCAGGGATTCAAGGCAAGAACCTGGAAGCAGGAACTGAAGCAGAGACCAAGGAGGAATGTTGTTTACTGGCTTTCATCCTCTTACTTGCTCAGTCTGCTTTGTTACACAGCCCAGGATCACCTGCCTAGGGATGGAACTGCCCAAAGTGGGCTGGACTCTGTCATATCAATCACTATGCACCACAGACATGCTCAGAAGTCAATCTGTTGAAAGTAATTCCTCAACTGAGATTTTCTTTTTCTAGGGGACTCAAGCTCATGACAAAACATTAATCACACTGGTTTTTGTTGTTGTTGTTGTTTAACAAAATTTCAATCATTTGATTTTACCAGTAAAAACTCAGAAGTCAGATGCTGCGGTGAAAGCCTGCTAGGTCAGAGAGGCAGAGAAAACACACAGCAGACCTTCCTTCTCTGCTAACATCCCTCAAAGGAAGTTCCCCTTCTCCACACCTTCTCAAAAACCCTTCAAACAGAATGTCCTTTCCTTCTACTTCCTGTATATCTCTCTATTGGTCTTCTTGACTTCCTCTTACTCTCTATTTTTATTTTTTCCTATGTTCACTCCCTGTCAACTGGTTGCTTGCTCCACCTCTTGACCTATGTTTGACATTATTTAATCCTGTTTATAATAAGTAGGAAACCCCTGAATTACAGGTACGTGCTAGGGCTGAGCCACAGAATAACTAGAAACAGATTTTTTTCCCCAGTAAATAATACAATCTTGGGGTTCATAGTATGATCAAAGAGCCTGCCACACCCCACATCAATCTTAATGTGAAGAAACTCATTATAATCAGGATGTTCACACCACCAGGGGAATGTGGTCAAACCATCTATCCATTGATGTCACAGACATTCCATTTAGATTTCTGCAGATACCCTGCTATGTTCTGTGTAATCACTTGAATTCATTACACACATATACCCATTTGAGATTTGTCATACAAAACAAATGACCTTTCCTCTTTAAATATGTCCCCATGATGAAAAATAAAGACCCAGATGTCACCACAAATGAGAAAAGATGCGGAAGTCAAGTTGAATAAAAAACCATGGTTGGGATCTTAGAAAAAGCAACAAAAAACTCAAGACCAGTACATTTGTAGGAATCCAGGTTTGCCAGTCATGCTGTGAATATTAGATATGCTTTGAGGTTGAGATAATACTTCTGTACTAATAATCAGTTCTTTATCATTGCATTTCTAGCTCAGTAAAACGCAAATGGAAAAAACAGGGCCGGGCACAGAATCTGTAGCAATTATTGGTAGCAATTATTATTTGTGCTTTTGGAGAACATAGTGTTAGCAAGGTTTTATAAGCCTATTGGTCAAATCCAATCTCAGCCAGTTTTAGTAAATAGCATTTTACTGGAACCCAAGTAGATCCATACAGTCTTTTGTATGTTATCTACAGCTGCTTCTGAGACAGAAAGGCAAAGATATATAGTTGCAACAGGGACTGTTCATATGACCAGCTGAGCCTAGAATATTTACTACCTGGTCCTCCGCAGAGGACCTGTGGCAGCGTGTGTATTTCATCCAGTGTTAATGCTTGGGCATTACCTTGGAGCTCTGAAATGAGAGGAAAAGAGGCCAGAAAGTGTGAATCCCTGTGGTCAGCCCCAAAGCACGCTCCTTAAATCAATGGCCTCTCTGCTGTCCTTACAAGGTGAGCATTTGCTTTGCTCCTGGGTCTCCTCCTAGCCTGCTAGCTATTCTTCACAGTCTCTGTGGCCAGATGTCTTTCCTTCACACGCAGCTTACAGGCCAGTGCTCTTCTGGGCTCTCTCAGCCTCCCTCTCTTGACTCCTGATGATGCTGCATAAATAGTTATCAGAACTGTGATCACTGGAGTAAGAGGATAAACTATGGCTTAATCAGAACATTCGATAAAGAAGGTGCACATGTGTCTTTAAGGATATTACTATACAAAACTTATAATATGTATTTCCTGCCCATCACTCAAGTATAAAACTTTAGGCACAAGGTATACATGTATTTTCAAGGACACTATCCCTTCACCTACATCTATCCAAAACCTCTAATATGTCTTCCCTGTGCACCACTCAAATATAAAACTTTGGGTGCTTATGAGATTGTACAATAGGTAGGGGTGCTTGATTCCAAGTCTAAGGACCCAAGTTTGGTCCTCTGAGCCCACATGATGAAGGAAAGAGTTGACTCCCAAAATAGGATTCTGACTTCTGTGTGTACACCTTGGCACATTTTCACCCACAAACACATATAGAGACACACTAAATAAGGAAATGCAATAGAACATTTAAAAACTCACTCTTTGCATTTAAAGCCAACACTAGCAAAAACACTTCCAGACACTTGTTTTCCCTTTGGTGTTTTCTGCATTAAAAATTGGACTTAACACCACACCCTGTTCCAAGCCTGTCATCCAAGTCAAGTTTTCTGCATCACTAAGCTCTGTCTCTCCTGAGCATCAGATGTACCATCTTTCCTTTATTATCCTGCCCACTAACACAGTCTTGTTATTTTCAACCCTTACATGTCTCCCCCTAAATCCCAAGAGAGTGGTTTCTGATCTATTCATTTTCCCAAGACATTACTGCTTTGCATGGAATCCTTAGAGAATCTTCAAACAGCTGTGCTATGTCTGTCGTCATCTCTCACCTCCATCTAACACCCTTGTGAGGAGTTCTCTTTGATTTGAGATGGGATTCTTCATCTGGTCATGTTTTTTATAGATTACAAGGTCCTACACAAACTGGTCCCTGCTTATGACACCTCCCAACCCCGTCTCTCTCCCATTTCCATAACCTATTATATTTCACAACACGCACCTTACAGTTTTAGCTGTACCTCACTCTATCCTTAAATGGAATACCCTCTCTCCTCGTGCTCTTACCTCTTGCTGGTTCTCTATGGGACTACATTGTCCCAGGAAGCTTTTCCTGGCCATTGTAAGGACCTACCTCATGTTTCCCTAGCTCAGCACAGATCACTGAATGATTGAATCTCTTATGTGGACCAAGGTTCTCCAAAAGGTCATATCTGTGCTGCTCCTACTGCAGACTGGCAGACTTGAATTTTGTGATGGTAGAGAGATGAAATGCTACGGCTTGGGAGCCCAAATCACCTTGGACTGTCTTTAGTCTTCTTAATGACCATTAATTACAAGCCACTGTGTCTGACCTATTCTTGAGATTATCAGGAATTTTGGATTGTATTAACTTTGCAGAGCCAGAGTCTACCAACTCAAAGCTAAGAATGTCATCAGATGTCACCTGAGATTATGCTACTCTGATGTTCTCACCAATGTATTAGAAGACTGCTTGATTAATGACTTTCCTTTGTTCAGTGACTATAAAGCTCCATACAACCTCTTCCACGTTGAATCTTGCCAAGCTGACACCGTGTTCACACACCTCAGTCAACCCTATTTGGCTCAGAATTGTCTCTCTCTTATTCCCTTTGGAGTAAAATCTATTGTTTGTATTGAAACTTAAACATGTCTATTCCCCACCAGCCCTTAAGCTTTCTGTGGGCCAGGTTCTAATGCTTTTTTGGAACACAGGAGACAAACAAAGAAGGAAGAGGAAACCAGGAGCTCTGCAGATTTCCTTTCTCTGAATCATTATCGCGTTCTGGTCAACATTAACACTTTCTGATAAGTGCTTTCTATTTTATCCTACAAAGATATTTGCATTCTTGCAAGTGGTACTTGAGGACTAAAAGCTGTTAATTAAACCTTGGATAACATGTTGGGGAATTCTACAGCTCCAGTGTTTGTATACCGAGGCACGAAGCACTGAAGAGCCTTTTTGGACTGTATTCTCTGTGAGCTCCCTATGGGAAAGGCTGAAAATGCTATGAATTTTTTTTCCTCAAACACAAATTAAGAACCCAAATAAATCCATTTTAATTATTTAATACTATCAAGCAATTGCTTCCATTCATTGAATAATTTCATATTTAGGAACACTTTGGGGTATACACTAAGTTTGGAATTTGGAATGTAAAGATGTCAAAGGCACCAGATATTTGGGCCTTGACTCTATATGAACAAACTACTGAGAAGAGAAACATCCAAAGAAGAATGTCAATACTTCCAAGCCATTATTACTGTGGACTGCTACATGGTCCACATTTTTTTTTTTTTTTGAGGTAGGGATTTTCTGAGTAGCCTTGGATGTCCTGGAATGCTCAGAGATTCTCCTGCCTCTGTCTTTTGAGTGCTAGGATTTAAAGTATTCACAACCATGCCAGCTGCATGGAGCACATAATAAAAGCAACTGTTAAAAGTGCAGGAAAGGATCCTAAAACAGGCACTGTCATCAGAGGCAGCCTTTGCTCCCACTTTAACAGCCCTGCATGAAGACCTAACTGTACAACTGCAGCTTATGTGCAAAGGGCCTACGTCCCTCCCAAGCATGCTCTCTGATTGGCAGTTAAGTCTTTTATGAGCCCTTATAGGGCCAGGTTAGTTGATTCTCTAGATGTTCTTGTGGAGTCTTTGACGCCTTTGGCCTCTTCTATCCTCCTCCTCCTCTTCCATTGGATTTCTCAAGCTCTGCTTAATGTTTGGCTGTGGGTCCCTGCTTCTGTTTCTTGCCTTTGGATACCCTAACTGGTCTGCCTTGTCTAGCCTGGATAGGAGAAGATTTACCTAGCTTTATTGTAACTTAATATGCTAAGGTTGGTTGATATTTATGGCCTCACCTCTTCTGAGGTGAAAGGCAAGAGGCATAGATGAAGGAGAGGGGAGGTGAGAGGGAGGGACTGGTAAGAGAAGAGGGAGGGGAAGGTTCTATGGGGATGTAAATTAATTAATTAATTTAAAAGAAAGAAAGGCAGGAAGGAAGGAAGGGAGGGAGGGAGGGAGGGAGGGAGGGAGGGAGGGAGGGAGGAAGAGAGGGAGGGAGGAAGGAAAGCAGTAGGAGAGAACCCTAAAGAGATGACTGAGCAGAAGAGTACTTGCTGCTTTTATAGGGGACCTGAGTTCAGGTGGCTTACAACCATCTTTAACTCTAGCTTTCAGGAGATCTGATATCTTCTTTTGACCCTGTGAGCACCTGGCATATATGTGGGCAAAGCACTCATACCTATACAAATAAAATAAATAAGCTTTAACTGCCCAGAGAGGAAATGAATGTTAAGTCCATGCCTATTGGAACTTCAAACCATCAATTGTTCCGACTGGGTAAGTGTTTGAGGTCATCTGCTTTAGTCTCTCTACATCGACTTCACACATTTTTTTTTTAATTAATGTGAAAAAATTGTGCCCAGGGAGATTATGTGGCTTGCCTAAGATTGCTAAGCAATGTCAGAATCATAATTACAACCTGGACTACCTCCTCCCAAACCTAGCTTTAAATAGTAAACAAGAGAAAGTCTCCTGATCTTTAATTTATCCTGGGAGTCATGTCTTTGCAAACTGCCAAGCTTTAAAAATCTTCCATTTGTATTCATGGGAAAAAAAAACTCAGGGTGTTTGTACAGTCAAGGACAATTTACTCTCTTTTCTTACAAGTCAGTTAATAGACCAAAGAAACTGGCCTTAAGCACCATGCACAAAGAAGAAAATGTTAAGATTTCAATCCAGCATGCCAGAGAGATGTAGAAATCTCCAAAGAAGGATGCAGGTGGCTTTCATACACCTGTCAGGATAATTGAAACCTGTGTAGCTAACCAAAGCTAAAAGGCCTGTTAGAAATTCTATTTCTCCCTTCATTCACTTATATCTAATTATGTATCTATAATTATATATATTATATCATTATACATAATTATGTGCAATGACATGTTATATAAAATATGTAACTATAATATTGGTATATAATTAAAATATGTTTTCTTATTTTTTCCTGGTTAAAAATGTAGTTGTTACCTCAAATCTTTTTGTGTTGTATAGTTACAGAAGATAGAATGTCTGAAGAAAGCCCTGACTGAACAGCCTACCTAACACAGCCTGCCCGGGTAGTATCAACTTGCCAGGACACTCCTGTTTCTGAAGGAATTACCCAACCAGTGTACATGAAACTCTACATTTTGATTGAGTATCCTGCAGAGCAGAGATGCATGCAACCTCTGGCTGTAGTTTTGAAGTGTTGACTGATAACACAAAGGATGTCTAAAGGGAAGGAACATTTATTTTTCTAGTATAGGAATTTTAGTAGAAACATGAAAACTGAATTGTGTCCTGAGGATATAACTGTCTCCCATAGCATATAATTGTATAAATGGAATATTCTGGTAGTCAGTAGAATGATCAGGAGATTCACAGGCTGATTGAGTATGGATGAAGGTAGACCAAGTGCTTGTCTACAGCTTCTTCTTTATGCTATGTCATTTATTTATTGCTGATATTTTGACTTTATCTGATGAAAAGTGCAGGCTCTATGAACCCTGGGTAAAAGTATCTTCAGGTGAGTAAGGGAAGTGAAACCAACTTCTTAAATCTCTTTCTGAAAAAAAAAAAAAAGTTTGTCTCCAGGGACCGGGGGACTATCCCAGTCAAGGAAGTACTTGACACTCAAGAATGTAGACTGAAGTTAATCCACAGCAACCGTGTAAAATGCCAAGTGATGCCAGCTTCTCGCAATTCTAATGTTCTGAAAACAAAGGAAGGTAAATCTCTGGGGTTTGCTAGCCTACCTGTCTAGCCTAACTATTGAATCCTAGCTCACAGTGAGATACCCTGTTTCAATATAAAAATGATGATGATGATGATGATGATGATGATGATGATGGCAGTGGTTTTGATGGTGGTAATGATGATGGGTAATGATGGTGGTTGTGCTGCTGCTGCTGCTGAATAGCTCCTGGAGAACAACACTCAAGGTTGACCCTTGACCTCCACACTCATACACACATGTACTTGCAAGCCCACATACCTGTGCACATAGATACATACCCCTATGTACAGACAGGAGCACATACAGTGAATAAAACATGCTGATCCATAGACTAATTCTTTCTCATTTGTCTCCCTTAGTGGATTTATCAATCTTTGCTTGTCAATAAGACAATCTTATTGAAGTTCACTTAGCATGGCTCATGTGTAAGAGTTACTTCATTTTTAAACAGTATTCCATAGAGAGATCTCCAGTCTCTTAAACTTTCTAACATACCCCGAAGCATTCCAGATGGATGGAATGTTGCTTTTGCAATATCCAATATATCACTTTACCAAAAAAAAATGCATGTAGCTATAAAATATCAATCTGGTGTATGCTTCTGGTGAAAGGGAAAACTGCTTTTAGGTAGTTCATATGAACGCCTAAAAGAAGGCTGGGCCTCTTGTGTCAGTCAGTTGTTGAATGAAGCCATTCCTATTGTGGAAGTAGAGCCATGACAAGAAACGACAAAGAAATAGAAAAAGGCACACACGTGGAGCTGTGAGAAGAACAGACACCAGCACACAGATGAAAACAAGTTTCCAGGCACAGGCATTGTCTGTCAGCAAGAGCAGAACACACACATCAGCAGAGATGCCTGAGGATCCAAGAGAAATGTTGACGAAAACAACAGATCACAATGTACAGACCAGACAGTCCTTCCGAGTGGATGTGGACCGCGTTTCGACATCAGTGTATAAAGTGCCGTGTCGTCTATGACAAGCACTCTCACATCGTTTGCACAGTACTTTCTGCTGCCTTGTCACATTCAGGAATAAGGGAGTCTCTTTCAGGAGGATCAAGGACTTATCGCATAAGAACAAGAGCTAATGTTGCTAAAGTCACTTGAAAGGAAAGGTTTTGATGTGCGGGTGTGGGACAGGCATCTCATCTTTGTACTCAGAGAAACAAAAGAGGAAGAAGAAAAAGAATTGCTTTCAGCTCATGGCAGTCGAACTAGAAATATCTTGTTCGCACATGTGTGTGTGTGTGTGTGTGTGTGTGTATGTGTGTAATCATAAGATATTGTTGTATATATATGAATTTATAGTCATACTGTTTCATATATATGATATTATATGTCTTATGTATCTATCATATATTTGGTATGTGTGATGAGGAAGAAGTTATGTAAGGATATTTTTCTTTTATTCTAATGATTATATATTTTTAAAAATGGAATAAGTAGGTTAGCAGAATAAAAAGCCAAATATTGATGAGACTGGAGAGATTGTTGCATACTGCTCTTGCAGGGGACCTGTGTATGATCAGTTCCTAACTTCCACATTGGGAAGCTCACAGCCGCCTACTGCTCCAGCTGAGGGGATCTGATGTCCTCTTTGTCCCCTGTAGGTGCCTGTACTTACATGTATATACCCACGTCTAGACATACATACACATAACTATATTTTTAGTCTTAAAAATCTATAGAAAACATTAAATCCAAGGGAACAGAATAGATGTAGAAATGTGAGTCTGATGTCTGTAGGTGACTTACATGTATATACCCATGTCTAGACATACATACACATAACTATACTTTTAGTCTTAAAAATCTATAGAAAACATTAAATCCAAAGGAACAGAATAGATACAAAAATGTGGGTCCTTAGATTTTGTTTTATACATAGGATAGAGCTTCATCTGAAATTTATGAATTAAAAGGAAATTTATTAAAGGACAGAAACATAGCTTAATGTTTTAAGATGCTTATGTGCGAGTAAACTTGGTGTTTAAGTGTCTGTGATGTATGTCTGAATACATTGTGTGGTATGAGTACATACTTGCAGATGTTCACCAGATGTGCTGTGTGACATGGATGTTGAAGGATGTAAAGCATCACCCGCCCATCAGCATTCTGATTCAGATGAGATTCCTTAGTGTTCAGTTTCATTTCCCGTGTCATGTATCTTGACCAAAGCAATTCAATGTAGAAAGGGATTTATTTGGCCAATATTACAGGCTACAATCCTGTATTGTGAGGTGAGTCAAGACAGGCACAAGATTACATCCACCCACAGTTGTCAGCAGAGAATCTGGACATCCATCCTTGAGTGCTTGCTGCCTACTACCTAGCTAACTTTCTCAACCCTCACAGAGCTTAGGGCTGAGCTCATGCAATGCTGCTCTCCCCATTCATGGGAGGTCTTTGCACCTCAGTGAACAGTCAAGAGAATCCCCTATAGACATGCCCACAGGCCAAGCAGACCTATAACTATTTTTTAATTGAGACCCTCATTTCAGGTGCTCCTACTTGGTAGCAAGTTGACATTTAAAACTAAACAGCAGAGGTGGCAAATGTTTAGTGCCATGATCATTACCATGCAGGAACCCAGGCAGGACTCAAATTCCCCTTTCCCATAAGATCTTCAGAAAAAAATATGAAACTTCAGGTTTGGTGCAAAGTGAAAGAAAACTTCACATTGATTTAAGAAACAGTCGTCTGCTTTGCTTCATCCGCTGGCTGCATGGTTAGCTCTACTGACTACTTTGCCAGAACACCATAAGAGAGAAAGAAATTACTTTGGCTCATGGTTTCTGAGCAATTTCAGGCATAGCAGGAGAGGCATGTGGTAGGACTTCTCCACCCAATGGGACTACTTGCACAACAGCTGAACCAGAGAGCAGGGAGCTCAAGCCAAGAAGTTAGCATATCTTCCAAAGGCTACCCATAGTCATCTTCTCTCCATCAGAAAACCCTCCAGACCCGAGGCTCCGCAGTCTCCCAGAATAGTACTAGCAGGTGTAGACTCAGTATCTAAATGTGAGCCTCTGGAGGATATTTCAAAGCCAAACCACAAGAAGGCATCTATTAGAAAGAAGATAGATGTTGGTGAACTGCCCTGGTCCTGAGGGAAGAGAATTTCAGTGGGTATATATTTCCATGGAAGCACGATTCCTAGTTTTAGCGACATTTCCTACCAGTGACTAAGTTCACAGAGTGAAAACAAACGGACGAAATATTGGCTCTCAGTGGGCATTCCCTGTAGGACAGCCAGGCTTCCTTCCTTATTGACAGAGCTATACACCATCCTTCAGCACAGTGTTCCCATTTCAAACTTTTCTATCTGTCACTGAGCTGTCATTTTTTTCTTCCCTGGGCCCTAAGACTGAGCATACTAACCATCCCACAACTCGACTCCTCCAGATGGCTGGTGGCACTTTCGTTTTTCAAATGTCCCATGCTGTTCCCAGAGGATAACTATAGTGATTTATTGCCTTCAGTGTTTATCAATATTAACGAGAGATGCACAACTTTACTCGATCTGGCACTGACTCAAACTGGATGAGATTACAGATGATGCCATTATTTGTTACCAAAGTGATGTGGACCTTGATAAGAAAAGAGATCTACATCAAAGAATGAGATCCCTTAATGAGAAAGAGGCCTGTTTCAGCTTATTCTCATCAGCATACCAAGGAGGGAGATGCAATGGAAAGGTGGCGCAGTGGTTAAGACCACATGATGCTTTAGGAAATGGAAAGATGTAGAGGTACTAGGGGGAGGACTCAGTGGTTCAGAGTAAACACTACTCCTGCGGAGTGCAGTTCCAAGTATCTACATGGGACAGCTCACAACTGCCTGTCACTTCAGTTTTAGAGGACCTGATATCCTCTTCTGGCTTCTATACACACTCACATACTTCTGTGCATTCTCTCTGTCTCTCTGTCTCTCTGTCTCTCTCTCTCTCTCACACACACACACACACACACACAGAGAGAGAGAGAGAGAGAGAGAGAGAGAGAGAGAGAGAGAGACAGAAAGACAGACAGACAGACAGACAGACAGACAGACAGAGAACACTCTACTTTCTCTTTGTTCCCCTGGACCCAATTTCTCAGTCTCATCCTAGTGATGCAGGAGGATACCAACTGCCCTGCTCCCCAAATCCACATCTCCTGTGGATCTCACAGATCTTCCTCTTCTAATCTTCCATCCGTGACTTGTTGCTTTGCTTCAGATGCCAACTCTATAAACCTGCCAACCCTGCTAATCCAAAGGCCACTCCTCTAAAGGGAGCACTTAGGTGAAAGGCAGACCTAGGCCTCTCCTGAGATAAAGTCCTCAAGTTTCATTCCCAGCTATATAGAAGGAAACCTGATGTTGTCTCCCTTTCATCTCTGACCCCATCCCCAGTGGATCAAACAGATCTTCTTCTCCTCCAATGTTCCTTCTGCCAACTCTTCCCAGTGCCCAGGCTCCAGCATAGCAGGTAGTCCCTGGGAACACACCAGGTGAGAAGGCTAGGAAATCAAGTAAAGCATAGCCATCACAGGTGTCAAAAATCCAAAGTGGAAACAGAAACCAAAGAACAAAGCACCTACCTAACAAAGACAAACCCAGAAATAAATACCAGCATCTAAACATATATAATCATCCTGAACACAGATGCCTAGACTCCAGTGTAAAAGCACAACAAGTAAAAGACAAGGCAATATGTTTCTACTACAGCCCAGCTATCTTAACACGGCAGGCACTGAATATTCCAACATAGCTGAAGCACAGTAAAAGACCTTAAAACAAATTATATGAAGATGGTAAAGGTCCTTAAAGAAAAACAATAAATAATTCCATTAACAAAATCCAGGATAACACAAACAAAAATTAGAGGAAATGAATAAATCTCTTAAAGAAATCCAAAGAAATACCAGCAAACAGTTGAAGAAAACAAATAAAACTGTTCAATATCTAAAACTGGAAACAGACTCAATAAAGAAAACACTAGCTGAGGGAAATCTGGAAATGAAAAATTAAGAAATTTAAACAGAAACTACAGAAGAAAGCTTCACCAACAAAATACAAAAGATAGAAGAAAGAATTTCAGGTATTGAAGATAGATGAAATGGATACATCAATGAAATGTTAAATCATCCAGAAAACTTGAGACACTATGAACAGATCAAATATAAGAATAATAGGCACAGAGGAGGGAGAAGAAACCTAGCTAAAGGCCCAGGTCTTCAACAAAATCATAGAAGAAAAGTTTGCTAACATAAAGTATGAGATGCCTATAAAGATACACAAAGCTTACAGAACACCAATATATTGAACCAGAAAAGGAAGTCCCATTGCTACATAATAATGAAAATACTGAACATACAGAATAAAGAATAATAGGAGCTGCAAGGGGAAGAGACCAAGAAACACGTAAAGGCAGACATGACTTCTCAATGGAGTCTCTAAAATCCTGAAAGGCTTAGACAGATCATGTGCTACACACATTTAAGAGACCACAGATGCTGGCCCAGAGTACTATACACAGCAAAACTTTCAGTCATCATGGAGGAAGTAATAAGATATTCCATGATAAAACCAAACTTTTACCATATCTATCTATAAATCCAGCCTACAGGATGCACTGGAAGGAAAACTCCAACCTAAAGAGGTTAATTATACTCACAAAAACGCAGGAAATAATTTCACATCAACAAAACCAAAAGAAGGGAAGTACACACACACACACACACACACACACACACACACACACACTACCTTCACCATCACACAACAAGAAAATAATAGGAATCAACAAGTATTGATCTTTGATATCTCTTAATATCAATGATTTCAGTTTCCCTAATAAAAAGACATAGACTAACAGAATTGATTAACAAAATAGGATCTATCCTCTGTTGCATTCAAGAAATAGACCTCAACATCAAGGATAGACATAATCCAGGTTAAAGGGTTGGAAAATATATTTCAAGCAAATGGCCCTAAGAAGCAAGCTAGTGTAGCCATTTTAATATCTAAAAAATAGAGTTCATCCCTGAATCTCTAGCATAATGCAAATTTGCTCGTCTGTGCATCTATATTCATTGGGAACATTTGCCTATAGTTATCTTTATTTGTAGTGTTTTTGCTTGGTTTTGATATTAGAATACTGCTGACTTCATAGACTGGGTCTGAAAATGCTCCTTCTGCTTTGTTGTTGATTCTGTTTGTTTGTTTTTAAGGTGTATTTGTTGTACTTCTTTTTTGAAAGTCTAGTAGAATTCTGCTCTAAAAATTTTTGTGTTTGTGCTTTCTAGGTCTCTGGACTCTTCATGACTACTTAAATCTCATCATTTGTTATGGGTCATTCTAAGTTGTTGATGTCTTCATGGTTTAACTCAGATGATTTTGATGAATCGAGAAAATTGTCCATTTGTGTTACGTTTTCTAGATTAATGTATATTTAAATGCTATTATAAAATCTGATTTTTTTTCTGTTATAATGTGTCTGTACTCATCTCTGAGCCTGTTTATTCTGTTTTTCTCTCTTCTCTGGTTACTTGGATCATTTTTTGGTTTATCTTTTCAAAGAACCATCATTGGAATTGTTGATACTTTGTGTTATTTTGTTTCTATATTATTACTGTCTAGTCTTATTTCATAACTTCTTCCAAACAACTGGGTATGAGTTTGATGTCCCCTAGTTTTCCTCAACTATTGAGTTACATTTATTAAGTCATTTGTGTTCTTCTTTAATTTTAATGGGTTCTTTAGAGCTCTAAACTACTTTCTTATGATTCAGGACTGCTTTGAGTGTGTTTTTTTGCATTGTCAGCTGTTATTGTCTTGATTTCTTCTTGATTCATTCATCTGTTTGATTATGCCTTTCTTTAATCTGAAGAGATTTTCCTCTAAATTCCTGATGAAGATAAACTTTATTCCACTGACCTGTTATTGTCCTACTAATATCACCCTTATGTCAAAATATACTTGGTATATAAAATTTGATAATTCCATGAAACAAAAAATAAAAAATAATAAAAAATAGAGTTCAAACCAAAATTAATCAAAGGGAATAGAGAAAACAATCAAAATGGCATTTTAATTATTAACATTTATGCCACAAGGGTACCCACATTTATAAAAGAATACCCCTACAGCTTAAATCACGTATCGGCCATCACACACTAATAGTGGGAGACTTCAATACCTCACAAATGATAGCTCATACTGAAAAGGATGGGGAGCCAGGGAACATTCTTCCATTGCTGGTGGTGTTATAAACCTGTACAGCCAGTACTACAATCAATATGATAGTTCCTCAGAATATTGATAATTAACCTACCTCAAGATGGGGCTATATCACTCTTGATATATACCCAAAGAACTCTATCCTACCATAAAGAATCTTGTCCAACTATGTTCATTGCAGCTTTATTCATAATAGCCAGAAACTGGAAACAACCTAGATGTTCCTCAACAGAAGAATGAATAAAGAAAATGTGCTACATTTACACCACGGGGTATTGTTCAGCTATTAAAATGGCATCATGAAATTTGCAGACAACTGGGTGGATAGAAAAATATCATCCTGAGTGAGACAGCCCAGACCCAGAAAGACAAATGTGATATGTATTCTCTTATATGTGGCCATTTGTCATTAAGTAAATGATGACCAAACTACAATCCGCAGACCCAGAAAGGGTAGGTAAAGAGGAGGGATCTAGCAGGGATGCATGGATCTTCCTGGGAAGTGAAAATAAGAATGATTTTATAGGTGGACTGGGGACAGTAGATAAGGGATCAGGTTAGGGAAGGTGGGATGGAGGAAGAGAGTGTGTGGATAGATAGCTGGAACTGGAGGACAGTTGGGGGCATGTGGAAACCTAGTACAGTAAAAACTTTCTGGATTTTATGTGATCCTATGAGGACCACTAGTAATGGAAGATACAGAGTCTCAACTGGCCATGGCTTGTAGCCAGGCAAGGCTTCCTGCAGCATGGCTGGGTTACATTCAATTTTGAGTTGCTGGCCAAGGGAGTCCTGTGGAAATCCTCAAACAACGTTGACTGGTGCTAAGACAAAAGGTTACTCTCTGCAACTTGCTGAGGACCTCTATATAACTCATCTAACATGGAGAAGTTGAGCTGGTGCCTTCACTTTTATGCTTTAGTCCCTTTAGTATGGAAAAATACTCTATAGGCTACCAAAAGACAATGATGGACACCACCTTAGCCTTTGATCTACAACATGTCTTGCCTACAAAAATATTCTTGGGCAATGGTAGCACAGAATGTGTAGTAGTAGCCTACCAATGTCTAAATGGACTTAAGGCCCACTCCGTGAGATGAAACCCATATCTACCACTGCTTAGGTAACCAAGAACTGGAGAATAAGATAGCTGAGAGACCTATGGTAAAACCAACTACTACTAATCTAAAGAAATCAATAAAATGGATCCTAATGATATTCTGCTATACTCATAAATCAGTGCCTTACCAGTTATCGTCAGGAAGGCTAACTCTGCCAGAAGATGGGATGGATGCAGAGACCCATAGCCAGATATTGTACAAAGATCATCTAAATTGGAGGTCTCCACGAACTCCCTCCCCTCAGAGCTCAAAGAATACCATTGAAAAGGAGGAAGGGAGATTGTAATAGTCAGAGTGGATGGAGGACACAAGGAGAACTCAGCCCTCTGAATCAACGGAACAAGTTTAATCAAGGTTCATGTAAGCTCACACAGAATGAAGAAGCCAACATGGGCCTACATGTGTCTGTAACATGTTTCTCCCTCTATATCTACCTATATCTATATTTATTATATATTGTATACATATATGCTATATCTACCTATATCTATATTTATTATATATTGTATACATATATGCTATATCTACCTATGTCTATATTTATTATATGTTGTATACATATATGCTATTAACTTACTATTTATGACTATAAGAATAGGTGGGTCTCTGACTTTTTTTTTTTTTTTTTGCCTGCTCTTGGGACTCTTTTCCTCCTTCTGCATTGCTGTGTCTGAATTCAGTATAAAAGTTTTTGTTTCATGCTATTATATTTTATTTTATCATATTTGGCTGTTATCTCTTAGAAGCTTGTTCTTTTCTAATGAGAGACAGAAAAGGAATGAGTCTAGAGGAGAGGGGAGGTAGGGAGGATCTCAGATGAGAAGAAGGAGAAACAAATCATGATACACTGTATGAAAAAAAAATCCATTTTCAATTAAAAAAAAAAGAACTCTCAGTGTCTCTTGACTTTGGCAAGACTCTGTTGTATGTTGTATATACCATCTTCTTTCACCGAAGTCCCCAAAGCCCCATTTCCTCCATCACATCCTCTTTCAGAACATCCTTGTCTGGATTTTCCACCCCTTACAACCCAGATGTCTACATCATAGAGGAGTCAGGTTTCTGGTGTCTCTAAGGAAAAGCCCCCCCTAAATCTCTGTAACTAAATTTCTGCTTCCCAGTGCCCTTCTGGTAATAGTGCTCATGTGACCTCTTGGTAGAAGCTACTGTGTACCCAAACATCAAAGTATATCCAATTATTATATCGGCTAATCATAAAGATGCCCATTGGTAGAGAGCCTTTGTATTTTGTTCCTTAACAGCAGTATTAAAGAGATGCTTTGGTTCATGTGCAAATGAGGGTGAGGCCCAATGAATCTTACTACAAGTAGCAGGATTCCTTGCAGTCTTTTTAAGTTTGGCAATACCTTCCCTCTCTGCTCTACATTCTGATTCGACAGTCAGTTGTATTCCCAACAGGGAGAGCTTGCAAGATACCCCTTTGAGGAATCAAGTACAGTCTTAACAAATGGCCCAAGGTATTCACCATAATGAATGATATCACTGTAAGCCTTGTAGGTGAACAACCTTATGATGCTGTACTAGTGGCTTTTCTCAAAGATTAATCATCAGAGATGCCCTTGATGTTCAATTCTGACTTGAACACAATTGATTTATTGTCAATTTCAAGGTGATGCTTTAATTGTCCAACCATCAGGGCTTCCTTAAAGAGATACTATCTCATGAAAGCATTGTGGTGGTGTGGGCTTGTCATGTGCTGGGTTTAGAATGCTTCTCTTTGCCCTATGGCAGTATCTGAGACTTAAGCCAATGCCGTGTCTCACATTGTCTAATTAAATGCAGGTTTTCTCTTGGATTAAGCATATTACAGTATTTGCTTTGGTCCCCAAGGCAAATATTCAAGGACATTAAGTAATAAAACTTAATATAGGAACAATTAAAATATGGAATATAATTTATGAAATATTAGAAACCGAGTTGAATGTTTATTATCACAAACGTTAATAAAAAGTTAATTGTGCCCTTTAGCAATTAATTTATGCGCAATTATCTCAAAGTGTTACTGGGCCTTCTGAACTAATTATAATTATATTGAGGTATTAAAAAGGAAACTCCCAAGTGTCTACAAAATAGCTTCATAAAAATCCATGTGCTTACTTTGACATAGATGCTTTAAGGATGTAAGTAATATTCAATGAGTTAAGGCAACACTCCAATTACTCTGTATGAGTTGATCATTTAAAATGAGAGTGCCTTTAAGAGCTTTAAAAAGCATTGCAAAGCATTCAAAACAATTACTGTCTATTGCACCCTTTAGTTAGTCACAGACTTGGTCTTGTATGCTGGAGTCCTTGCATGTCATTTCACGTGTTAAATCTGTGCATTAGAATAATGTCAGCAAAGGCACAGTGTCAGCTCAGCCCCAGCTTTTCTTGGGTTTCACAAATTTAACAGTGAAATAGTAAGATGACTTCTGTCAATTGGGTTAAAATTTTATCTATCTATCTATCTATCTATCTATCTATCTATCTATCTATCTATCTACCTATCTATCTATCTGTTTAGTGTGTGTGTGTGTGTGTGTGTGTGTGTGTGTGGTATGTGTGTGTTTGGTATGTGATAAGGGATGTGCACATGCCCAAATTTTTTGTATTCATGCATGTCCTGTGGAGCAAATGTAGGACTCACATGTAGAACTTTCAAGAGTCAGTATTTTCCTTCCACTGGGTGGGTGGGTGTTGGGTAGAACTCAGGCTGCCATGCTTGTTAATAGTTGGTTTTACATACTGACCCTGTTCAGTAGCTTTCAATCATATTTTTATGATAAAATTGTAATATTTCTTATTAGTTGCTACCAAGTATCAAGGATTTTATAGAAAACAACAGACACCACTCAGATTGTTCTGAGCTCTGTTCCAAATCCCATTTATACATTTGTAGTGACCTGAGAATGTGTTGACAAATTTCACTTGCCTTTTTTCTCACTCTCTGACTCGTCCTTCTTTACCTCTCTCACCTCCCATCACCCCTCCTTTCCCATATCACTTTACAGACATTATGTTTCCTCTACATCATTTGGCCATACAGAGACTGAGCTGCAGACATGGTACCATTCACTTCCCAAAACTTCATTTATATTTCCTAAGCAAAAATACAGTATTTGAAATAAGCAGATTTACTTCTTATGTGTATTGGCATTCAACCTTCAGCCTATATCAAATCCCACCAAATGCACCAAAAATGTCATCTATGCCTTCTTTTGTTCTCAGACTAGAATCTAACGTGGGCCACATAGCCCAATCAGCTATCATGTCTATTTGCCATAACCTAGCCTGCAATGATTGCTCAACTGCCCTTTGTTTTGCATGATTTTAATCCCTGGAATCACACAGGCCACTTAGTTGACCATGCTAGCTACTTCCTAATGCTTACATTTGCATTCTGTACTCGGGACAAAAGCATCACAGAACTGATGATGCTTCTGTCATCAAGGTCTATGAGAAGCGAATAATGTATCTCATTCTACTATTGGTGATGTTTACTTTGGTCACTGGTTTAGGTGACATATGTCCAGCATCTCCTTGACATGCCTATTTTCCTTTCTGCCTTTCATAAGAATCATCAGTTGAGGCTATGGCCATGACAATGACTAATCCACCATCAAATCTCATCAACGAAGTTGCGGGATTTATTTATAATCACTTCCATCATTTGCAAGGACACTGATCTTTGATGGGGAGGGAGATGTACATTTATCTGTGAGATCATTACAGGAAACCACAACTGATCAAAATGCAGAAAAGGAGAAACCATGTGGTGCCCCGCCCCAACTGATCCTTCTGCAGTGCTGCTCTTGTACTTAAGGCTCAGGGATCTTAGTGGAAGGCATGGGAGAAAGCTTGTATGAACCACAGGAACAGGAAATTTGTTATGAGATTTTTATCTCCTAAAAAAGATCAGAGAAACGACATTCATGAAGTCTCTTTAGCAAGGACGCCTAAATAAGACCTGAACAAGGATGACACCAATTGATATGTTACCATGGAAAGGGTAAATCTCACGAGGACTCTTCCCACAAAAAGAATAACAGGCAATGAAGGGATGCTGAGCAGGAGAAATAGTCTTCCCCAGGGATGAGCCCTATTATTGCCTATCCAAAACCAAATGGTCATCCCTGAAATCATAGAAATATACATAATTTACATGAACTGAGGATGTTTTGTATGCATGTGAATATATATTCATTATATATATACATATATATGAATGTATACACATATATTACATATATATGAATATGAATATATGTGTGTATGTATAAACAATTAAAGAAATAGAGGCCATGAATTTGACAGAAAGCAAGGAAGGGGCATGGGAAGGGTTGAAGGGAAAAAAGATAAGGGAAATTGATGAGATTATATTTTAATTAAAAAAATAAAGAATATTCTAGAAAATAAGAGAGAACTTAAAAAGATCATTTATAAATATGTAGATAATAAAGATAGAGATTGTTCATTGGCCTACTGGGTCAGTTATGGAGTTACAGCTTATCTGATTGCACAGTACAATTACCATATTCAAATATGCACACCAAATATATTTGTCCACAGTGGTGTTGCTTGCAAATGTAAACCCTCTTCGGTTGGACTCAGGAAGTTAGATAAGTCAGACTTTGGAATATTATTACATTTTTAGTGTTCCTATGGGAAAAGAAATCTTGTAAGATTGAGAATAATGGACAAAGAAAAGGAACCAACCCCAAACACACATCCCAATATCTGAAGCTGAGCAGTCTGAGAGGAAAAGCCATGCAAAGTCTTTCCGTGTCGAGCCTTGTATTTCAATACGTGCATATGATAGTCATTGGTCAAAACATGGGAGTTAAAATAAAATTGTACAATTAAGAGAATAAATGTTAGATTTAGTTTCTCTTACTACATACTTTGCTTTTCTTTATATGCTTGAATAAAGTTTTAGGATACATTTCATCTGTTTATATTTTTTAATGAAATACTTCTAGCATCTGGATGGATATCATTTCCAGCCATGAGAACATAGAGGGAGAATGAAAAAAAAAATCAATTCCATCTACTTTTAACTTTGTAGGTGAGAAAAAAAAGACATTGAATTTCAGAAGAAAATCTGAATAAACTGCTTGTGATAAAAGACAATAAGACATTAAATTCTATTCTTCCTTTCCTACCTGGTATTTCTGGTGTGTGGTGACCTTGTTTCCTAAAGTCATCCTGCCTTATTACAAGGTGGGATTAAGAAAAATGCACTGGGCTGGATTTATGGTGGTGGTAAAGTATTCTTTCAAGTTCATATTTTTAAATGTCTTGTGTCCTTGCTTCTCTGTGGGAGAAAGGGGCACAGGTGACACATTTGTGACAGATCTTTAATGCCATTATTAATTATATTGTTTTTGCTCTCCAGAGTGCATTGTCTGACGCTGGGGGAAATAGATTCTTGACTTCAGTGGAAGCCTGTATCTCCTGCACCTATCAAATACAATCTTAATAAATGTCCTGAGATAGACAGAGGCCACCACCCCTCCTAATGTTATCTTCACTTCGGGAAAGCCTTTAATGTAATCTTGATTATTTTTAAAATGATCCATGGGCTTATGTGCAAGGATCCTCTCAGAGCTCAACATTGTGGAGCCTCCCCAACTCTCCACAGTCCACACTTTCTCTCTGGAATTGAACCAGAAGGTCCATTTAAAACCAATCTTTTATTAGAAGCAACATGACTACCGTCATCTGCCTCACACCCAATTTGTTGGGAAGATTGAAAGACCAGCAGAGAGGGTCTTGTTGGAGCGTATATGTGTCCTGCTTTTCTAGCTAGATGAGATGTTTTTTAAATGACTGAGTACTATACGAATAACCATTTATCATCTAGTGTCAAAACAGTCATACATAATTTTTATTTTGAAGTTGAGCTTCAGATTTACTTACATGTTTTTATTTTCCTTTTAGCATCATTGCCCTAATGTTTTAAGCTCTGTAGTTATTATGATAGATCTTCAAGTACCATTTCTAAATCCATCAATAACAGTATGATCCTATTCTGCAAAAGAAATTATTAGTCAATGCCTGTACATTTATCATTCAAAAACAATAAAAGTAAAATTGAGAGTAGAACACTAGTTGCTTCAAAGTATTGAACCATCAAACTCCTCTGAGAGAGTCATCATTGGGATTTGCAATTATTTTTCCTGATGAAATTGAGCTCTGTCTGTTAGAATCAAAAAGAAGATCAACCTCCTCAAGTCCTATAACCATGAAAATTCACTATTAAGCCTGATACTTAGAGACGGGCACAGAAGGGAACATCTGACTTCTCAGTGTTCCCATTGTCAGGGTGAAAAGAGAGACAAGAGAAGATGAAAGACAGTAAGCTCAGGTGGCCTGGCATATAGCTGCCAATGACAAGACAAATGGTCTCAAGCAAGGTGGAGGCTGACAAAGGACAGCTGGGGTTTTGTTCTGACCTCTATAGACTCACACTTTCACGCGCATGTGCGCGCACACACACGCTCACTGCTTTTTAAATAGTACTTAGAGCATGAACAACGTATACTTACCATGGTTCCCTTTTCTATCTTTTCTTTTGTGAGACAGCACATACATTCACGCCAAATACAATGACCAAAAATTGAATTAAAATTACCTTCACTTAAAATAAGAGCAACCTAAGAACATGCCCTGTCACTGAAATTAATCAGGTTGGATTTTACTGAAATGTAACATTTTAATATACATCTTCAACAAATATACAATGCTATCATGTTTACCAATATCACATAAGCAATAATTTATTTGATAGAAAACTGTGGTCACCAAACAAGCCATAGGTTTGAGGAGTGGATAGTCATTTCTTACTTGAATTGTTGATTTAAGTTGGGTAGTTCTGCATAAGGTTACTGAGATCCTGGAGCTCAGTAATCTCAAAATTATTACTCTTCACCTGTTTTCCACATCGCTGGGCTCTGCTTCTGTATTCTTGCCTTCATGCTTTTTTTGGGTTTTCTTCATGGTATCTCCAGGAGAGTCTGGACCCAATCATCCATGACAACCTCATGGGTATTCTGTTGACCCTGTTCAGTCACATGTCTACTGGGGAAACTACTAAATGTAGACTGGATGGTGATTGGCCTAGTTATCTCTCACCATCAACTTGATACAGCCCAGAGTCATCTCAGAAATATTCGAGGGATTATCCAGATAATGTTGGTCTGTGGGATGCCATTAAGGGAAATGTCTTGATTGTTAATTGATGCAGGAGACCTAATCCAGTGTGAGTGGCACCGTCCCTAAGCAGATGCACTTGCCAAACAGGAAAGCTACCGAACTATGAGCCTGAATGCAAGACAACATGCAGAAAACCTTTGTGGTTTTTGTTCAGATTTCTTCTTGACTTTCTTCAGTGATAATCTTTCACCTAGAAGTGTAAACCAAACAAATCCTTTCCATGTCTAAGTTGTTCGATCAGAGCATTGTCAGAGTTACGGAAAGGAAACAAGAACAGTGAGAAAACATAATGTATCAAGTTTGGATCAGAGCAGTGATGCTCTTGGAAGAAGCCAGGAAACGATTGTGGCAGATTATTCTCAACAGTACAGTGGTATTCTTCCTTGGAATTCCATTGACCACTGAGCAGCACAGGCTGTTATCCCTGTAGACGTGCAGCTGAGCTGAAAAGCTCTACCTTCTTGTGGGTCCAAGTTTAGGAGTTCATGAACATGAAAAACAGATTTTCCTCATCATCATGGACAACCCCTCCCCCACCACAGATTACTTTAAATCACCTTTTCTGAGAGTTAATAAAAACTTGCTCGTCAAAAGTCCAGGAATGGTTGCTCAGATTCTTTTTTTTTTTTTTTAAATTTCTCTCCATAGTTTTCCAATTCCCCATTATTGATGAATGAGTCTATCAAACTGGCAGGGCTGAAATGCAGCCCGCCTCCTCAACCTACATCACAGAACATAGAAGCCCCACTCCCAGTCATATGCATATCACAAGTAAGAGCATTTCTCTAAATTCAGAACAAAGCCCGCAGAATGTAACAGCTAATAGAAGAGGATGTGAAGCACTGGCTTCTGGACAAGGCATGGTGACAACACGCATCTTCTCACAGCAACTGTAGTTCCCGCACAGGATCAAGCCAGTCAAAATGTCAACAATCTCACTGTTGTTTGAGGAGCTATTGACAGTGGATAGTTGTTGAGGGAGGGATGAAGGGAGAGAGGGAGGAAAGGAAGGAAGGAGGGACAGAAGAAGGGAGGGAAGTTGAGTCACTCTTCTATGATGTCATGGCTGTCTTCAGGTTGCCCATGATCTTGGGGATGGCCCCACACCCATGTGCATATTGACAACACTAATAAAACTCAGGGCTTTATCAACAACAACAACAACAACAACAAAATAAGCTATAAAGTTGAGAGGGAGAAAAGGTGGGGTTTCTAGGAGGTGGTTGGAGGGAGATGATGATAATATATTGTGTAAAATACATTGTATAAATGTATGAACTTTTCCAAAATATAAAATATTATTTATAAAAGAAAAAGCAAATGGAAGAGAAAAAGGAACAAAGGAACAAAGGGAAAGGAAGGAGGAGAGGCAGCAGAGGAAACAAAAAAGAGAGGAAAAATCGGATAGAAGGTTTTCCACAGCACTAGATACAACTCAGAATGTTTCATTTTTACATCTAGTTATGCAATAAGACAATAAGACTTTAGTCAATGTATGTGAACCTTATGAATTCTTAGCTTCACATCAGTGAATTGGAGTATAATTCAGCCTATTAATATCTCTTGAACAAGAAGGATACCCTAGGCACATGATAGAGATGGAACATAGCAGGGTGTATTCAGAGGGCATACATGAAGATCCAGGTAAACAAGCAAGCAACCTCATTTCAGCAGTGACAGGTGTAAGAAGAAAAGGGGGACGGAGCAATGTGATGGGGAGGGATTGCCAAGGGACTGCACTCAGAGCACCACTGAGTTGGAACAGTAATGAGGTAGTGAGGAGAACTCTATTAGGACATACATCTGAGCAGAGACTTCTATGATTAAAATAAGAACTTCTAGGATAACGGCAGTCTGGGCAGAGAGAAGAAAATGTGTAAAACCACTAAGGTAGGAGGAAGCTGGACTTACACAGGGAGTAAGAATGTTGTTGTACCCTGGACGTTATGAAGAGTGGGCAGAGGGAGAACCAATTTAGAAACTCCGGAGGGACTGCTCTGATCTAAGAGAACTCATTGGCTGCATTTACACGTAAGATGGTACGATGCCATTTAGACTTTTAAGACTGTTATTTTTTGTGTCTTGGGGGTAGGATTTAGGAGATCCCTCAGTGATCTTCTAGAACATTGGAGTTCAGTTTCCAGCACCCAAGTAGGGGGCGTGTAGCCACCTGTAACTCTCACTTTAGAGGACCTATTGCCATCCTCTGGCCTCTGGGGAGACAAAATGGAAATACTGAGTCTAGTGGACAGACTACATTAATGAAATAAAATGTGTTGGGGCTATGGAACTAGCACTCCGGGAGAGGAGAAGTCCAGAATGAAGTACCTGGGGCTGGTCTCTGGGTTTTGTGTTTGTATAGCCTAGCTGTGATGCTTGTGTGAAATTAAGAGAGTGAATTAGACCCTGAACAGTTGGAACCTGTCCATCTGCATACAAAGCTCCAAGATTCTGTGACTGATTTTGATCTTAGTTTCAGGCCCTGTGGGCAGGATCATCTGTGCTCTGTCCTCATGAATCCTTCAGAAACATGAAATGCAACAAATATTCAAAGATCCAGTGTTATTCTAAGAGTACTATGTGAGTTTTCTGATAAATCTCTCTCTCTCTCTCTCTCTCTCTCTCTCTCTCTCTCTCTCTCTCTCTGTGTGCGTGTGCGTGTGCATGTGTGTGTGTGTGTATGTGTGCTGTCATGTTTGGGGATCCTTTAAAAAAAATACCCTTTAGGAATTTTTATGTCCCAAATTTGCAGGCAGAAATGAACTTGGCAGTTGCTATGGAAATGAGGAAATTATAAGGCACGGCGAACTGCTCAATGACTAGATTTATCTTTGAAAATGCATTTTCGCTACATTCTTTCTTCCTTGTTAATAATAACGTCGAACATTTGGGTAGCAGATAAGTTGACAGAGGCTTTGCCCCCTCTGGCTGAAACGATCATAATATAGTGAGTAGTTCTTCCAATTGTGTGACCCCAGACCGTGATAAGTAGAATTGTGCTTTTCAGTGCAGGAGAATGTAAGTGCTTCAAAATGCCTTGACAGTGTTTGAAACCATGGCAGTTTCATGAAGCCAACAGAGACATTTGGTGGCAATAGAAGATATACTAAGAAACCTTCAAAAACTTAAATAGGTCCTGGGGTATAGCTCAGTGGTAGAGCACTTAACCTGCATGTGTGAAGCTCTGTGTTCAATCCCCAGTACCAGAAGAAAACAAAAAACAAAAAAACAAAGGAAAGTAAATGGAAGTTTGTGGTCAAAGGTTGTCATAATTGTACAGTGTCATCTGTAGTTAAGTCCTTCTGACCAGAAAATTAAGGTACGGGGAGGAATTGTTCTCAAAGTTTGTACTTGGTGAACTGTTAAAATAATTAATGGTGTGTATCCTTCCTTTCATGTCTTTTTTCCCATATCCCTATCAATATGTGTGCTTCTAAAAGGAGTTCACAAACATGTACATTTGGAGGTGACTATCAAAGCAAAGAATGGTCCTTAGCACTTCTTTTCCTCCCTCCCTCTCCCTCCTTCCCTCCTTCCTTCCCTTCCTCCCTCCCTTCCCCCTCTCTCTCTTCCCTCTGCTCTCTTCTTTCTCCTTCTCTCCTCCTTCTTCTCTCTCCTTTCCTACCCTTTTCTCTCTCCTTCCTTCTCTCCTCTCTGTCTCTCTTTATGTCTCTCTCTCTCTTCCTCTCATGCATACACACATGCACAATCGTGCACATGTATACTTCCACAAAATAAATAAGAAAATATAATAGTTTTAAAGAACATAAACTTAAATTTATGTACCTTCCTTTGCTTTAGGGTCATTCATGGAATGGCAATTATAATGATGATGACCTGTTAACAAAAGGAAAAGACATTCTAGCCTACAATAAATGAATCTTCCTTCTTCTCCTCTTCCTCTCCCTCCTCTTTCCCACACCTCTCTCTGACTCTGATGAGTCAGAACATGGTCACGGTTTCCAGGGACTGCAATCTGCACCTTGTCAGTGGGATAACCCGTCCAAAATGATTACAAAAGTAACATCAGATTGCTCACTGGCCATAGCAGAACAGGTCTGAGAGCAGTAATACCATATGATATCCACTGTTACTTGTCAATATGTGTCAATGTAAAGAGCTTGACCCTATATCCCACTGACCCACTCCCACACCCTTACTGGCTGATCAAGCAGCACTCATTCTTCTGGTGTTTATTTTTTTAAATACTTTTTCTTATATCCTATACCCATTTTGTTTGTTTGCTTGTTCGTCTAAATCAAGTATCATGTAGTCAAGGCTAGCCTCACATTTGCTATACATTGAAGATGCCCTTGACCTCTAAATTTTCTGCCTCTATCAGCGGAGTGTTGGGATTAGATGTTTTGTACCTGCTAGATAAACACTGTACTAACTAAACTACATGTCCAGTTTCTCCTTTATCCTGTTTTATATGATTTCAGAACAACCAACTATTATTTAAAAATATTGACCATATGTCTAATATAAATCATAAGTACCTTTCTGGTTTCTACATGCGTATAATTTCCTCATGCAGATCATCAGTTTGTACAAATTCAAAGCACTCAACTGTTCTTTTATGTTTCCAATTTAAGATAATATTTAGTGATTCTACGACCAACCCAAAATTTTGGAGACTCATTTATTGTAAGCTAAAATGTCTTTTCCTTTTGTTAACAGGTCATCATCATTATTATTGTCATTCTGTGAATGACCCTAAAGCAAAGGAAGATACATAAATTTAAGTTTATGTTCCTTGAAACTATTAAATTTTCTTATTTATTTTGTAGAAGTATACATGTGCACAATTGTGCATGTGTGCATGCATGAGCTTGCCTAGTCATGTGTGTGTGTGTGTTTGTGTGTGTGTGTAGGCATTCATGTGTCTGGCATGCTATGTATAGAGACCAGAGGGCAAATTTAAGGAGTTGGTTCTTTCCTTCCACCCTGTTGGTTACTGGAATTGATTAGAGCATCCGGCTTGATAGCGAGTGCCTTTGCTTTCTGAGTCATCTCACCTAACCTAAGTTTATTGTTGGTTTTTTTTTTTTATTCTTCCCTCAGCTATTACATCCCATATGCAGTTACCCCTCTCTCCTCTTCTTCCAGTCCATGACACACCTCCTTTCTCCCTCAGATCTACTTTTTCTCTATTTCCCTTCAGAAAAGAGTAGGTATCCCATGGATATCAACCAAACATGGCATAACAAGTTACAGTAAGTGTAGGAACACACCCTTATATCAAGGCTCATGAATCAATCTAGTAGGAAGAATATGGTCACCAAAGCAGGCAAAATAGTCAGGGACAGGTCCAGATCCCACTTATAGGAGTCCTACAAGAGCAACATACATGGGACCTAGGTCATATCCATAAAGGCTTCCTGATTATCTGTTTAGTTTGAGTCCCTATGAACCCTGGTTTGATGATATGGGCTGTGTTCTTGTGGTGTCTTTGACCTCAGTGATTCCTACATCCCTACCTTCCAAAAGATTTTCCAAGCTCTGCCTGATGGTTAGCTGTGGATCCCTGCATCAGTTGTTGGATGGGGCCTCTATGATGATCATCATGCTAGGCTCCAGTGTATGAGTATAATAGAATATCATCAGGAATAATTTCATTGATTTTTTTGGCCAGTCATGTTTGGTTTTATCCTATATCTCTAGGCTATCCAGCCTTTTGTTCCTGGCCATCCTGGGTTCCCTTTTCTGGTATAGTAGATTTGAGTAAAACCTGTTCCATGGGTCCATTTGGTGTAGCACTATCAAGAGGTATAGACTTGGAGTAAGTGTGGCTTTATTGGAGGTGTTGTAGGGTGAGCTTTAAGGTCTCAGAAGATCAAGCCAGTTTCCTTCCTATTGCCTGCTGATCAGAATGTAAAATGCTTAGCTCTTTCTGTAGCACTACATCTATCTGCACGTTGCTACGTTTCCCACTATGACAATCAAGGACTAAACCTCTGAACTGTAAGTCAGTCCCAATTAAATATTTCCTTTTATAACAGTTTACAAAGTCATTGTGGCTCTTCAGAGTGATAGAAGCCCTAACTAAGACACCTGGTATGGATCTCAAGTTGGACCATTCGGTTGGCCACTACCACAAGATCTATGCCATCTTTACCCCAGCACATTTTGTAGCCAGAACAAATTATAGGTCCAAGTTTTTCTGGCTGGGTTAGTATCCCAGTCCCACCACTGGAAACCTTGCCAGGCTATAGAATATTGCTAGTTCAGGCTCTGTATCTGCGTTTATTAGGGGGTCTTAGCTGGGGTCACCTTCATTGATTCCATAGAGTTTCCATTACACTAAGTTTCTACCTTGCCCCTGAGATCCCTGCACCCCCAATTCCAACCATCTCTCTCAGTACTATCTCCCTTCATCGCTCTCCTATCACCAGACCAGGAGTCTGTTCCCATCCCTACTCACACCCAGTTCACCTTTGAACTCTATTTTATTATTTTATCTCAGGGAAATCTATGCATCCCATCTTGAGCCCTCCTTGTTATTTAGCCTCTCTGGGTCTGTAGATTGTAGCATGGTTATTCTTTACTTTACTGCCAATATCCACTTATAAGTAAGTACGTACAATGTTTGTCTTTCTGGGCCTGGGTTACTATTGCAGGATATTTGATCACACTGTGAACTCCAAGATTATGTTATATAAATAAATAAATAAATAAATAAATAAATAAATAAAAATAAGTAAGTAAATATTTCTAGTTGTGGTACGGCACAACCCTTAGCACACATCTTTAATCCCCCTGGATGGAATAAGACTCAGTATACACCTTTAATTTCAAACAATGAAGTTAATGTTAGAATGTAGAAGGAAGTAGCTGTCTTGGAAAGTGATGTATAATTGAGTGGCAGACAAAGTGACAAAGCAGAGAAAGATTTGACAGAATAGGATTCGCCCATCTCTCACAAGACGAGAGCGGAAAAGGGAGCTACTTGAGGGGTTGTGTAGATAGAGGGAGAGAAGGCAGTATTACTGGCCAGTTGTACAGAGACAGGTTAGACAGAGGGAAAAAGAAGGATCCAGGGAATGAGAATGAGCCAGAAGATCAAAACAGACTGCTAGTGTTAGTTTGAGGTCAAGTAGAGCAATTCAGTAGAAACAAAGTGAAACTAGATTGAATCAGTCAGCCTGGAGATGAGTTTGAGCCAGATCAGCTGAGTTGTACCAGCCAGTCAGAAAGAACAAGAAAGGGTGAGCTTATTCAGCAGCAAGTCTCAGAGGCCGAAAACATTCTAGGCCTAGATAAGACTGTACAGAGGCTAGAAGCTTCCAGAACTAGGCCTAGGTTAGCATACTGAGACATTAAGCCAAGAGATGACAATTACTCCAGGCAAAAAGAAGTTACATTTACAGGTTACCTCACTCAGAATAATTTTTTCTAGTTCTATTCACTTGCCTTCAAATATCATGATATCATTATTTAAATAATAGAGTAATACTCCATTATATAAAAAATACAAAAATTTCTTTATCCATTCTTCAGTTGAAGGACATGTAGGTTGTTCTCAGTTTCTGGTTATTATGAATAAAGCTGCTGTAAACATACTTGAGCAACTGTCCTTGTGGTAGGATGGAATACCTTTCCTTATATGCCCAGGAGTGGTATAGCTAGGTCTTAAGTTAGAGCTATTTCCAATTTCCTGAGAAACCATAATACTGATTTTCAAAGTGGTTGTACAAGTGTTTGCACTCCTATCAGAAATGGAGGTATGTTCCCTTGCTCCACATCCTTGCCAGCATGAGCTGTCACTTGTATTTTTGAACTTAGCCATTCTGACAGGTATAGGATAGAGTATCAAAGTTGCATTTATAGGATAGAGTATCTGTTTGCATTTCCCTGATGGATAAGGAGAGCAAACATGTCTTTAAGTGTTTCTCAGTCACTTGAGATTCCTCTATTGATACGTCTCTGCTTAGATCTTTACTCCATTTTGTAATTGGATTATTTCATTTGTTGATATCTGGTTTCTTTAATCTATTAGCCCTCTGTCAGATGTGGAGTTGGTGAAAATCTCTTTCCATTCTACAGGCCACCGTTTTGTCCTATTGACTGTGTCCTTTGCCGTACAGAAGCTTTTCAGTTTCATAAAGTCTCATTTATTAATTATTAATCTTAGTTCCTATGCAAATGGGTCTTTTACATGTGCTTCTGACTGGCATAGCCTGCACCTACAGCAACATAAGTTTAAGCTTATATGTGTTTAATAGTGATTTTTAACCTTCTAAGACTTGGGGAAGATACAAGTGAAATACATAAAATAGGTTTTGTATGTTTTAAAGACAGAATTGGAAAAAAACCTGGGAGATTTAATGTGATGAATTTTAAATGATTATGAAGTTTTGGGTAACTAAGGCTGTTGTAACTAAATATGTTGCTGTCCACATGACCACACAGTTAACACCAGTCTCACTAACCACATACCATACAATACTCTGCAGGCATATACATATCTGACATTGCAATGAAATTCTTGCCTATCATTAGCCAAAAGCAGAGCATCTAGTGGTGTTAGCATCTGCCTTCTGAGTTGTCCCTTTTCAGTGAGGTGGTTTCATGCTCACATGTTCACATAATAGAACTAGGATATTCTGCTGATACTCTATCGCCCAGAGAAAATACCTTGTGAATGGCTTAATGAGCCAAAAAGTATGACAAGAATCAAAAGAAACCAGTCATGTGCTCAGTGGATGCAGCAACACAGTCTCTGCTGAGGACATGTGCTGAAGAGATAAATTACACACTAAAGCCATTTCTCTTGTTCTACTTCATAGATAGTCAGGGCAGTTTATGCCATTCTGTAAAAAGCATATTGTGCTCCCCCACTGTGTGGAGCATCCTCTTAAAGGCAAAGGGGATGTGGATGGAATGAGGGGGTGTTGTGGAGGGGAGACTAGACAGGGAGACAACATTTGAAATGTAAATAAATAAAATAACCAAAAAAAAGGCATATTGTGACTGAGAAGACTGAGAACAAACAGTATTCTTACATACCTTCCCTTTAAGGCACAGAGTGGTATTTTTTTTTTTTTTTTACAAAAAATAGAACTGTTTCTATCAATGAAATTGCTATTAGTGAAACACAATGAAAATATCAGGAGTTAGAACAAAACACTAACTGAATCGCTGTCCTTCTTACCCACTATAGATTTCAAGTGTCCAACTTCTAAACATAAACTTAGCGAGATCAAATGCTCTCAGAAATACCCAGACAAACAAATCCAGACTTCTGTGCAGCTTACCAAATATGCATTAATTTATTTATCTATTCATTTTACATCCTGATTGCAGCCCCTACCTCTGCCCAAGCACCCCACCACCACGCGCATAACCACTCCCCTTATCCTTCTCCTCTGAAATGAGGAGGTTGCCACTGGAAACCAACCCACCATGGCATATCAAGTCACTGCAGGACAAGGCACATCCTCTTCCACTGAGGCCAGAGAAAACAGCACTGTTAGGGGAATTGGATGCATAGGCAGGAAACAGACTCGTGGACATCACTCACTCCAGTTGTTAGGAGTCTCACATGAAGATCAGACTTCACTTCTGCTAAATACGTGCAGAGGCAGAGGGACTCGGTCCATGTCTCTTCCTTTTAGAAAAATGTTCTTTTCTTTAAAAAGTTTGAGAACCTTATCTCTAAACTCTTTTCCTTGAGAACGATAATTTGGGGCTAAGGAGGTAGATAAGTCAATAAACAGTACACAACACTTAGAGGGCTGAAAACACTAAAAACCGAACAAACAAAAACATAACTTTCGCTAGGGACAGAGTGCATGCCTGCTGTCCAGCATTTAGAGGACTGAGACAGGAGGAATGTGAGTTTGAATTATCCCTGGCTCCATTGTTCCAAGTCAACCTACATTATAAACTAATAATTTGTCTAGAATTTTTGAAAAGAAATAGAATTTAAGCTACTTTTTTTGTTTTTTACATAAGCAAGGCAAGAACCGAGTAACAAAATGAATAGGGTTTCTATTTGGAAAAAAGTGACAACTGAGGCGAGAATTATTAATAATTACAATAGGAGTGACTACATTTAGGTGGCAATATACAGTATGTTGACTTGCTAATAAATGATGTTTGGAAGCAAAAATTCTGAGCAAATGAATAAAGCATTTAAGTAGAATTGTATCTTTCTTTGTGATTTGCTTCTCTAGGGGCCGGAAAGATTCTGGATCCATCGGTGCATGGTCTGGATGCTCTGAGCCTTTAGCACAAAGTTGGTGAGGTTTCCTAGTGTCCAAATAAAGACAGTGGCTCATGGGCTCTGTCATCTGAGACCTCAGGAAAAAAACATTTTTGTGAAGTCTCAGCTTCCTTCTCTATTTTTCTTTCCACACAGTGTCAAGCTATGTATGTCTGACATCTGTAGATTCTGCTGGAGCTGGAGATTAAGAAGGAGTCTTCTGTGGATCACTGGGTTCTGGTCCTTCAGGTCATGCTTGTTAGCAAGGATGAGCAGTGATATGACCTGGCTAAGGTTTGCTGTGATGTTTTTAAGGCCAGATCAGTAGCAGAGAAATCAAATAGGACTGTTTCATCTCCCATCACTCCAATCGGCCATTTCCATTGGCGTAGTGTTTTGTACAAATAGCATGTTTTTCTCTTTTTGGTGACCACAGAAAACTCAGAGAGAACAATTTTATTGAACGTGACCTTTGAGTGTATGGTTTTCAGCCAAGGCTCTCTAAACATTGCTACAGTCTGGAAAGAGCTGCCTTACCCATGTGACATTTTCGTCTGTGAATAGCTCCTATCTAGGCATTTGTACATAGTTTTCTAGAAAAACTCCACCACAGACTCAAGGAAGGCTCACTCCGAAGGGCCATCTGTCTTCAAATCTAGTAGGACTAGCTGAGACTTTTCTTGAAAATTTCCTCAGAAAGAAAATATTCCCATAAGGACCAGGGAACATCCTAGGTCAGGCTAGATATACACCAATCAGACTAAGGGATTTAAACGTGGATGCTAAAGGTAGCCATGTGACAATCTGATCCAGCATGTATCACCAAAGCAGTTGATAAGAACTGAGGTCCTATATACAAACTGTCTTGAGCCACATACAGGCTCTGTCAAATATTACTTCTGCTATTTTCTTCTAATTATTTACCCTTTATAAGTCCTTGTTTCTATAACACCTAACTCACTAAGTTATGAAAAGGGTAACATAATAGAACACCTGAAAATAGTGTAGACACTTCCTGGCTCATAGTAAGAATTATAATTGTATAATTGAATGAACTAACGAAACAGAGGAGCTGAAGTGTTATTATCCCATCCTACCTGGTCTTTTGTTCCTCAGATCTTATGCCTTGAGCATTTGTTTTATATTTCTTTTTATATTAGTCTTTGTTGCTTGGAGAATATGATTCTATTGTACACCTCTTTGATTCCCACAAATGGCTAAACAATAGGAGGGATAGACCTGCTCCTGAACATCCTTACCCATAGATATAACAGATAATATAAGTGTGGGTTTTTTGGGGGGGAGGGGTTGAGTTTAGAATACAAATGCTTATATTTCTTGATACTTTTTCTTTTTTTTTCACATAAATATGAAGACTACTTGGTTATTGGAGAGTATATTTGTTTCATCACAATTATTAGAAAGTGGCTCGGTGCATCTCTCCTGTGGTTCAGATAAGTATGTCCCCTGAGGGTCTGTGTTCTGGGAGCTCTTCCCTTACTGTGGTAATATAAGAGGTGACGGAACATTTAGTAAGTAGAACTCATGGTCCTCAGAGACACTACCTTCACACAAGATTGAGCATGATCCCCTGAAATGAGTTAGATGTTCTCTCAAGACTGACTTATGATAAAAGAGTAGTCCTGGCCCCTTTGTCATGTTCTATATTCCTATGTCCCCATGGGATCTCTTCTTGCATGGCCCTACCACCATACCATCTGTCATTATGTGATGCCATTAAGTGCTTCCACATGAGCTCTGATGACATGTTATTTGGCCTTTCAGCTTCCAAAAAAACAAACTAAAAATGTAAAGAATTATTTTCTTAATAAATCACACACCTCAAGTGTTTTGTTACAGTAACAGAAAATGGAACAGTAAAGTCATATATCAAACTCAATCATGTTGTGGCTAGAGAGATTTCTCATTGATTAAGAGTGTGTAGTGTGCTGCTCTTGGAGAGGACTTGAGTTTGGTTCTGGGCCACTAGATTGGATGGCTCGCAACTAGGTGTAACTCCAACTACAGAAAATCTAATCCTCTCTTCTGACCTCCATAGGCACCTACATTCAGATATTCATACCCCTTAACATGCATATATATGTATATACGTATAGTAAAAATCATGTCTTCCAATCTTCATGATCAGTTCTTGATTAGTAACAGCTTTTCTACTCTAATCTCAAGGGGTTACTGGATTGTGGGAATAACTGGAGACATTCTGTCTCATCATAGGGAAGGATAAGGTCTACTTGGAATCCAGAAGAAAGAATAAAGAGATGATGCTAAATAACCTATAGTACACAGGACAATGCCTCCCAAGAAAGAATTCTTGTCCAAAATATCAGTAGGGCTAATACTGATGAAACGCTAATCTATATGTGTACATAGCACATGCTTATTCTCTAATAGATGCTGAATTTATTGGCTGAGTGTTGATCACCATCTCTTAAAAATCAAGGCACATTAAAATTACAACAAACATAAGTGTGTCTAGCATTATTTTGATCATCAGGATGGTAATGAGTTTGATTTGATGCTAGCATTGACCTTCGCCTAGTTATAGGAGATTTAAATACAGGACATGTTGATTTAGTGGACACTGTCAAAGCACAGTAGGCAAGAACAGAGTTCCTGTACACAGGCTATCCAGATACACATCCAAGATCTGCCAATGACCACTTCTGAGATTTTATTCCAAGTTAGTTACATGATATAAGCCTCTGTTTCCACAATTTTACCATAGAACTATTAATAGCACCTAGCTCATGAATTAGGAGGAGAGCTACAAATTCTAACAGTTAAAAACAACATAGAGACTTCCTGGATTTTCTCTTCTTTCTAAAATGCATATTGACACTGTGGACTCCAGGTTCTTGTTTACTGATGCAGTGTGAGTACAGAGTCAGATACATTTGAGTTTCATGAGTATATATGTTGCAATAGTCTGAGGGCCTAGGCTGACTTGATAGTGTCATGTGCATAATTTGAAATGCTAAGAGATAAGCACTCTCAAAAGACAAGCAATAAATGTCTTCATATTATTCTGTCTTCTTTATGATGCTAATCTGGGTTGTAATAATGTATGATGCCCAAATAGAAAAGATGTGATGAACATCTCAATGTGGTCTGTGGTCTTCTGTAAAAACCTACATAAATGCGTCTCCCAACCATTAGCCTTGAGACACAGAATACTGACTCCACAATATCCGTAGGAATTGGCAGTTTCAAAAGTAAATTATATTTAGATTCAGTGTCCTACTTCCTTCTCTGTGGCCTATAATAATCTGGGAAGCAAAGCGATGAAAACACTAAACACTGTATAGTAGTAGAAAGACAGGTAAGCCTCAATGTTATGAATAGGAGGAAGGGGAATTTCATCCATGATGGTACAATTTCAAGTGTCAACCAATTCCCATGTGATTATAGCATTTTGTATATAGAAAAATCTGATTTATTGATCTATTCATTTCTGTCAAAACTTATTAGTACAGTTTTTATTTTGTCCTGAAGATTTCTCCATGAAATCTAACAGAAAGCTATCAAGGACTTTCAAAGACTTTACTTACTTATGTTTAGTTTATGTGTGTGTATGTATGAGTTAATGTGCAAGAACAGCCTGATAGGGATGCTGGGAACTGAGCCTTGGTCTTCTGCAAGTGCAGCAAACACTCTTAGTTACTGAACTATCTCTTTAACCTAAGTCAAAGACTTTTAAGCCAATAGTGAATGAAGATGGAGTGACATGACTAGATACTCATTTTCTGGGATTATGGTGAAACCATATGAAGAAAAGTGACAAGGGACAGAGATAATGACACACGGATCTGTTAGAACTTCACTGAGTGGTCCAGGTGAGAAGTGGTGAAGACCCAGACTTAGGCAACTGCAGGGTGAACAGAAAAGAACAGAAAAACTAAGAAGTCTATATAGAGTTAGAATGCACTAGTCTTGCCAATCCATCAAATGTGAGAGTGTAGAATAGGTCTGGATACAATGAGGTAAGAAACATTCAGGTACCTCTAAGAGGTTGAAATTAGCTGAAAAGGTAGGTGTTAATGTCACTAATTAAACAATAAAAATCAGGGTCAGTCCCCTAAAGGAGAAAATAACAAATGGAACGAGATGTTGACATGGAGGTGACTATGGAAAGCCTCGGCTGAGTTAACGAGGAAGCTGATTCAATAAGCAGGTTTGCTGCTTAGCAGAAATAGCTTGAATAGAAAAATGTGAGGTCATTAGAATATAATAATGAATGAATACAAAAGATATGCAGTGACTTATCAGAGTCTTAACCCATTATAAAAATCTGAGAGTGTGTGTGTGTCTGTGTGTCTGTGTGTCTGTGTGTATGTATGTGTTAGCCAGAGGTTACACTGGATGTCTTTTAATATGGCCTTTCATGTTACTTCTTGAGACAAGGTCTATCACTAAACCCTGAGCCTACTGAGTGGCCAGACTGGCTGGTCAGGAACTCTAAGACTCTACCCATCTCAGCTTCTCCAAGCCCTAGAGTTATGGATTTTTACATTAACACAGGTGAACTGAGATCAGGTCCTCATAGTTCCATAACCTTTACAGATTGAAATATCTCCCCAGTCCCAAACATGTTACATTTTCTCTTTTCTTGTTTCATAACATCTATTTTCATTATTAGTATTTAGAGTTGATCATTACTATAATTCATGTTAGCAACATTATGCTTATTAATTTTAAGTAAACAAATTACCAGAGAAATTATGTGCTCAGGTGGTTAAGGGATATTTTTGAGGTGAGGATATGTGAAGGATGGAAAGTAAGACTGGGCAGACTCTATCAAATTGGTCTTCAGTCTGACTCTAATCCACTTGGAAGGAAGAACACCCACCCGTGTAAAAGTTAATGCATTTGCATGAATGGGAATTGATTGAATTGATTTTTGAGGTGCTCGTTCATTTACTGCCATTTCAAAACTCAATACCACAGAATGTTCTAGAATGGGGTCATTATAAAGAGCAACGGGGAAAAGAAAATAAAAGTTGTTCTTAATGCATGAAGATCCTGCATTTGCAAAATCCTTTCATTACATAAGTTTTCAGTGAAATTTGAAGTTTTAATTTAATCATAAATCTATAACTTTCAAGTAATCTTGTCCTTTCCAGTGCTAAGAAATCTATTCTTCCACTGACGTGTGAAAGATGTACGTGGCCAACAGCTCTGAACACTAATAGCTCTGCTTGTTTTCTTTCATGCATCTGCAGCATACTTTGTGATTGCCCAAAGGACTCTGAGGAACATTGTTGAGCACATTTAAGAATGAAAGACTAAAATCCTCCTAAATCATGATGCCAACATGATAAACCACCAATGGTAAACATGCTCATCAAATGATGACAAAGGGCTTTCTTTATTCCACAAAAATAAGATGAATCAATAACTGAAATTTGTATTCAGACATTGTCACTTTTATTTTTTATTGATTAAATTTGTTCCTTGACAATCTCATGCATGAGTATAGTGAATTCTGTTTACATCAACTCCCATTTGTTCTTATCTCCTTTCTACCCCTGTAATTCTCAACTCTTCCCAACAGATCCCCTTACCATGTTCATCCTTGTTGTTCCTTTGTTTTGTCACCCTCTGATTTTAAGCATCTATATGGATATAAGTTTGAAATTATCCATTGGAGCCTGGTGGGTATACAAATGAAAGCAATGACTATCCCTTCCTTAGAACTCACCTATCAACTGTCAATAGTTGAGTAAGGTGGGATCGGTGTCCATAAACCCTTTCCTGATTCCAGATTGCCTGCTGTTAAGCCTGCCTTTGTGTTTTTAAAAGTGTCATTTACAATGATGGTGATTAAAAAAAATTAACGTGCTTAAACTGTACTTATTTGTAATAATTTTATGCTTAGCAAATGACTTTAGAAGAAATTGTTTTATGATGTTTAAATGGTGGCTGTAGAGCTGTAATAAATAAGTCATGTGCCTGTTTGTTCAGCTTACTATGATGATCAGATGGTGGAACTCAGGGTGAAGCTTGGTGGAAGGACCCTTCCTTAGTAAGTTCAAAACTCCATATTCAAGGCCTTTAAGGCAAAACAAAAACAAAAGCAAAGGCCAAAAGCTATTTTTAGATTCTTCTCTCATACAGCAAAAACACTACTGGATATCAAAAGAAACTCAAGCAGCCAGATGACTGAGTCTCACCAGGGTATGTGCCCTTTGAATCTTGGTAGGGCTATCTTCCCTTTCAATATACTTAGGGCAACAGCTTTAAATCTTCACAGTGTCTAGACATCCACTGCTAGGTTTGGATAGAATTATCTAGATTTATGCTTTTTTCCCCCTGCCATGGAAGGAGGATCTTCATGTTAGTCAAAATCCTGCTTAAGTTTGCAGCTCTTTCCTGTTAAGACCATAGTTCTCTTCTCCACAGAACAAATGTATCTTCTCTTATCCACAGTTATGCTAACACAATATCCATGACTTTTCTGGCTCTGGTGGACCTCATTGATTTTTTTGTTTCATTTGTTTCTTTTCTAGAGTATAAAATATATACCTAATACTTGTTATCTTCTCCCAAAGAATGGCTACAGGTGATGGAGAGGAGAAGGAATCTCTCATAGGAAACTGGTGCTATGCAAGGCATTTAAACACATTTTAAATATAAGAATGCATTTAATCTTCCTAAGGACCTAGTAAGACCAATGTCATTTCCATTTCACACATGACAAAAGCTTAAACTACAGCAATTAGGCAGCATGTTCTGTTTGCATAGCTAATGCTGAGGCCAGCAAAATTTAACCTCTTGGCTATTAGGCATCAAAACCCATGTTCTTTAAGTTGCATTCTTTTCAAGACAAATTCTAAGTAATATTAACCATCGAATCATCTTTATCATGTATTTTAGTTTAGGTTTCTGTTGTTATGAAGGAGACACCATGCCCATAGCAATTCTTATAAAGGAAAGCATTTAATTGGGGCTAGCTTACAGTTTCAGAGGTTTAGACCATTATCCTCATGGTGAGAAACATGGCAACAATGAGGCTGGCAAGGAGCTGAGAGTTCTACATCTTGATCTGAAGGCAGTAGAAGGCAATGGATTTGAATTTCTGAGACCTCAAAGCTGGCCCTCACAGTGAAATACTTCTGCCAGCAAGGCCACACTTACTCCAACAAGGCCACACCTTCTCCAACAAGGCCATACGTTCTAATAGTGACACGCCCTACAGGCCAAGCAGTCAAATGCACGAGTATATGGTGGCCATTCCTATTCAAATGACCGTCAACATTACATATATAAGCTTATCAAAAATAATTACTCAAAACTTATTACTGGTTTGTGTGTATATATAGTCAAGGTTTTCTGTTTATTTTTTGTAAGTTATTTTTATGTGAATGAAGATTTGGAAAGAATCAGCATTTGGCATATTCTCCCTAAGTTTGCTGTGTAAATACGATCAAAATTTGACTCTGATTTACCCAAGTGTGAAGTCGTTAGCCCAGCTAATAATTGATGTGCATAGCAGATGAAGCCTTCTGTTGACAGTGAGCTGCTTAAGATAAACTACTCATCTTCATTTGAGGCCATCCTCTTCTGTATGTCTGTGGTAATTAACTGTTTCTATCTATCAGAACTTCTGTCAGTCTCATTTACATTAGTTTTGTCTCTCCTATTCGGTTATATTGACCTGTGGTATCTAGGCAGACAACAGGTTTCTACCTGTCCATTCTCCTGTTTAATCTGGGAGCATTTTCCTGTCCCAGGAAAGGGACAGGAAAAGACCCTTGTAGATTGTGCCATCTCAAGCCATTATTAAAACCTCCAGGCCATCCACTGGAGCACAGGACTTCTGGTCTACCTATTTTTTCCTCCAGCCCTTCACTAAGATTCCAAAGGAAGTGCTTCTATTTGTGTTTGTCAACTTGCTTAGAGTTATGATTGCTGCCGATGCTCAAAGTGCCATTTTAACTTGATCTAATGCTTAGTTTCTAGGGCTTTGTTCACCATTACATGTCTGAGATGGTTTTATGGATAATGTGTTAGATTCAGAAGAAAATAACAACAACCACAAAACTAGTTGTCTCTTTAAGATATTAGTCAAGATCTGTCTGGAATTATATTCTTAAAAGTAGGAACTTGTGGCTAATTTTACCAACATGCCTTATAAATAAAAGTAAGCATGCAGGAATCCCATGAAAAAGATATTGTATTAGCAACAACTCTATTTCAGAATTTTGAAATATACACTGAAATATCTTTCTGAGAAATAGATACTGTGTTGCGGGTGTATCTCATTGGTAGATGACCTCTATACCATGTGTAAAGCCCCAGGCTCAACCCAGTACTATAAAAAAAAAAATCTAGATAATCATAGCTCATTTTAAGAAAAAATTAACCTAGGGAATATACTAAATAATTGTAGGCCACTGGTATTTTGGAATTTAATATCCATATCCCTTGAGGGAATTTAAATAAATTTGTAGAAAACTGTATGCAGAAGTCTTATGAACATGTGTATGTATTAGAAAATTAAAGTAAGAGGGGATGACACATCCATGGAATCCAGAGAGGTCAAAATGATGCATTTGTTACCTAAAATATGTGGAAATGGACACAAACAATGCAGGCAAAGTCTACAGGGTGGGGAGTGGTTCAAGGACAGAGGTAGACACACATTTCTTAAAATATATAATGGTAGATCAGTTAAATACCATTTAAGAAGTTTCTAAAATGAAAAGAAACTGCAAGTAGCATAAAATTCATGGGCATTTGATTTTAGGGTGATTGAAAAATTCTTTGTCTTGACTGTTGTGGTCAGTCATGAGTGCACACGGATCAAAACACTTTAGACTGTCTACTTTATAAAATGGAAGCCATTGCCAAATGAAAATTTTACCTGAGAAAAGTCTGGTAAAACTCACCCAATAATGGATACTTAGATTTAAAAGAAATTTTCTTGTTTAAAAAAAATCAAGCGCTGAGTTATATTCAGCAGCCTTATGTTTCCACTTATGCTGATAAATTGCATAACTGCTCATGACTGGTAGTATAATGGGCCCCCAAATAGTTCTGCATTCCAATCTTCACTGCCATTAAATGTCATCTACATGGCAGAAGAGACTTATAAAATATGGGTAATGCTCTCAAAATGGGGAAAGTACCCTGGACTGCCCAGAAAGACACACAGTAAGCAGAATGGACCTTAGAAGGAAAAGGAGAAAGGGGGGGTCTACAGAATAGGAGCTATAGCCAACTATGAGTCAGAAGTCAGAGGTCAAAGCCAAGCATTTGCTGGTCAGAAAACAAAAGATAGGCAAGAAGCTTTGCACACACGAAAAGGCAAAGCAATCTATGCTGGGAAATTCTTCTTGGTTGCCAGGACTACAGCTTATTGATGTTAGTGCAGTAAGACTATATCAGCTGTTTAGACCTCTAAAATAATTAATTTTTTATTGCTTAAGTGGTTGTATTTATAGTAACGTGATAACAGTAATCGTAAACTAAACACATAACTCTACGATTCTCGAAAGCCATTGTACCCTACAGTTCGGGACAATTGAGCTTTTTTAGATTGTTTGTTAGTTTTACTAATTTTGCACATTTTCCATTTCTTTAAATATATAAGTCTGAGCATGTTTCCATTAATGTAATATTTCTTTTTTTACTGATGGAACCACTACTTCCTGGGTCACTGTTGCCTGGACAGAGAACAAGAAAAAGCTGGTCTTTCTCATGTCTGTTTCCAGGGACAACTGTCATGTTGGGTTCTTGAAATGGGGAGAAGAGCTACGTGTGGAGCTGCACGGTTGTCAGGATTATATATGGTAAGAAAGGAGGAATAATCTCTTAATAACTCTTAGTGTCATTACTTTCTGGGCGCATGCATCTTAGTCCTTCCATAAATGATTTCTAGAGGTGGCCCTGTTCTAAATATGCAAATAATATGGATATCTGGAAATTGCCTTGTGATTTGCATTGCTCAAGTCATAGGCATTATTTTACAAAACGTTTCCATGATTATGCCATAATTTTATTGCCCAGATTATGTGAGCAAAATAAATTTGTATCTCCCCAAAGGATTTCAGAGATAGATTCTGCGTACTAAAGATTTTTTCTTTCTTCTCTTCAGTAACGTTTTAAAATAAATCATTCAAATGAGTCCTGCTGCATAATGTGTTTTTTATTTAGCTTTTCACTTTTTTTTCCCCACCAGCCATGCTTGGGTAGATACTTTTAGAAGATTTTAGTAGTTGAAAATTATATGGACCAAAACTAAAAAGATACATTCACCACCCTCCTCCATTAATTTGCCAGCTTAATTCTCAGGTATCCAAAGAGTATTGCTACAGAAAATAGAAACCTCTGAAGATGTTAATTAGACAACTGATTTCCTTTGTTCCTTGGCTGTTTCTTCTCCCCAATTCAAGGTTCTGTTTGAAATCTTAACCTGGCACTTGCTAATGCTTTAGTCTTGAATGCATGCTCCCAAGGTTATCATTGATAAGATATGTGACTAATACTCACAGGAGTGGAGTTGTCGGTCAGAAACCCCATTTTACATTGTTTACTCAAGCCCGGGAGCATTAGAGAAACCTCTTTTTTCAGTTAAGTGTTCCGAGCACTATAACCCTTCACTCTTTATGCCTTTATTTCATTCTTAGTTAGTTGGTAACTGAAAATATTTTAAATAATTTTATTATTTTCAAAATAAGGCAAAGCTAGCACTATTACTGAACATAATGTAATAATTTGCTGAAATTATCCAATTTTCAGTAATACTTTCAATTTAATTTGTAGCTAGTTATTTTCTGAAATTAGACAGCACTAAAATATTCTAATGTGAGGTAGATAGTAGTTCTGGTGAAAATTATCAGAAGAGCTGTGGGAAATATTAGAATGTCTATTTTATAATTTATGATAAATAATAGGATGCTTGAATCTAGTCATTTGTACATTTTTTAGAGCTTTAATTAGGTTTAATAATTTTCTCCTTACTGAAATTCTGCATACTATGTAAAACATCAAGTAATTAAAAAACCTATAATTTAATAGCAACACCACATGCAGTAGAAGTAAAGTTTAGACTAACTGCCCTTGAAGCTTCTTACCAAGATGGAATCTGAAGACCAGGGCATGGGAATGGATGGCCCAGTTGACTCATCCCTGGGTGAATCAATCCAAGAATATAATCTTCCAGATGGCAGAAGAGGGAAGGGAGTCTGACCCCTTTCCAACTCCCACTGTGGGTGAGTAACCTCCAGGCCACACTCATGAGTCACCTTACAGAGTTGTCACAAAGATCCTAGGGAAAGGATTTTTATCTCTATTCCACAGGCTTCTAATAGGACAACTAAAATTCTCTTGTTATAGACTGGATGTTTGTATCTCTTTCTAAAATTCATATGTTGAAGCTCTAAGTCTTAATAATAAATGTATTTACGGATGGGGCCACGGGTATACATAAGAGATTAGATCAGGACATCAGGGGTTTTGTGGTGAATTTAAAGCCATCACATGCCAAGGAAGAGGGACCAGAGGCTTACTTTCTATCTATTATTTATGCACAAGGGTACAGGCTGAACACAACATTTCTGAGGCTCGAAGACTGTGGAACCAAACTACAACTATGCCAGCTTCCTACCTAAGACACTAACCTGTGGGACTGTGAGGAAATGAATTCCTGTTGTATAAATTGTATAGTATTTCATATTTTGTGGTTGCAGCCAGAGCTGATTAAGACACTAGACAAACACTTTCCCCCCTTGCTGCCAAGAGCATCAACACTAAGCTGGGCTCCCAAAGCTGGTATTTCATGTATGCCAGGCCAACCTGTTCCTTGGGACTTGGAAGTCATGTGCTGGTGATGTTGTTTAGCATTTGTGTTAATGGCCCATTGCTTCTTAAATTATTCACAGACACTGTAAAACAATAATACCATGAGCTAGCATTTATGGGGCATTTACAGTTGTTAGGTGCCATGCTTAGTATTTTATGAAAATTGCCTTATTTAAGTCAATTTCTTGTTATAGTCTCTGTTTTCCATAGTTTAAAAGATAGTACCTTATTCTCACCCTTTTACATAATTTCTTGTGTGTGATTGGGGCTAGATGTGAGGAAATAGCTCCATCTTGAAGAAGTCCAATTTATTTAAAGGCTACATACTGACAAGGGTCTTGATGATTCCTTACAAAAATGCCTTACGTGGGGCTCATTGAGTTAAGGTGATTGTTGCTAAGCTTGATAACCCAAGATTGATCCCTCAGATCCTGAGGGAAGAAGGAGAAAACCAGTTCCCAAAAAATGACTACCACAAAGATGCACACACGAGAGAGAGAGAGAGAGAGAGAGAGAGAGAGAGAGAGAGAGACAGAGAGAGACAGAGAGAGACAGAGAGAGACAGAGAGAGAGACAGAGAGAGAGACAGAGAGAGAATAAATACACTATAGTGTTTAAAATGCTCTGTGTAAGTAGTGATATTTCTCAAACCTGTGGCTAAAGAGGAAACTCCGCTATTCAGCACTATTTAATATTTGCCATGAGCCTAAAGCTAGGAGAAATTGGACAGGTTATCGCTATTACAGTGTTATCAGTCTTTCAATGGACAATCTTCAGTAAATAATTTCATTTCTTGATCTCTCCACTAATCCTGCCATCTGTTCATGACTGGTTCTTGGGAGAGATTACAGAAAAGTACAAAATAATGCATACAAATGTTTAGCCCATATCTTCAAGCTAGTGTTGCAGAAGAGCCTTTGGGGGAACAACAGGAGAAGGCAGTGTTTCCATATACAGGAGCAGAGCCTATGCCTGGCTGCTCTTCTTATGTCACTTCAGCCTGTGCTCAAGCTTAGCACAAGATATCTCAGGGCAGGACTAGACAGCCCAGGAATTATTAGTAACTAGCCAGGCAAGGCAGCCACTGCATACATTCTTAATGAGAGTCTATAGAGATATAAGATTGATTAAAATAAAAATGAGGAGATAGAAAAGATCTAACTGGGGTCCCGAAGCAAAAGAACCATAATCCATGGAAGAGACGAGAGATGGGTCTGTATACTCAGCTAAGACATATTGGCACTCTGTCAGGAGTGATTAAGCAGTGAGAAAGGCCTAGTATTTAGAACTTGGGATCTATTTCATTGAAACTGATGAAATCATATGATGAAATAATACTGTTATATACATATAGATATTATTAACTCTAGGGATAGAATTTCATAAAATGATTTCTTTGACTCAACAGTACTATATCCTACACAGCATATTCTTCAGTGTCCATATTGTTAGGACGGAAATACCTGTCAGGGGTAATTTAAAGGAGCAAGAATAGGCTGGCAAGCTAGCTTAGGTAAAGGTACTTTTAAGGAAAGCCTGATGACACTAGTTCAGTTTCAGGAATCCACATGGCAGCAGGAGAGAATCAATTCCCTAAAAGCTGTCATTTGACCTTCACACTGTGCAATGACATAGGTATACATCCCCCCGAAACACACGTACAATAAATAAATGCAGTTCTAAATGACTTAGAATTTATTTAGCCTCATGGCTTCAAAGAGTCTTAGTACATCATGGAGGGGAAAGCATAGAGGCTGGGGTGGCCCTATTCATAGCGGAGGGGATATGAATTGGAGGTTTGCTGACACAGTAGCAGATAGAACACAGTCCAGGCTGAAACAAGGGACAGGTGTAACTCTGAAAAGTTCATCCCTAATGACGTACACTTTTGCCAGCTGCATCCATTTCCTGAAGATTTCATGTTCTTTGACATAGAACCAGAGCTGGGAACCTCATCTTCGAACATGAGCCTGTGGGAGATCTCTGATGGTGCCACAGGCTTTGGTAGATATACTACTGTGGATGCTAAGGATTATTAGAAGAGTGGCTTTCAGATTCAAGTGGACACGATATAAATCTCATTTTTGCAGTATACATGAGCCTCTGATCATCTTACAAAATAATCTTAAGCCTCTGGCCTTTGTGCTCACATAGTGGACACTATGCAGTTCCAACTGTGAATTTTTATTTCTTATGCATGTGTGTGTGTGTGTGTGTGTGTGTGTGTGTGTGTG
>NW_021604632.1:2623544-2670618 GCF_004785775.1 Grammomys surdaster
CACCCTCATAAAAATAGGAGGAGGGGGTATGGGATAAGGGGCTTTGGCGGAGAATGGGAGAGGAGATAACATTGAAAAGTAAATACATATAATATCCAATTAAAAAAAAAACACAAAAATAAAGGGTCTAAAAGAGAGAGAGAGAGAGAGAGAGAGAGAGAGAGAGAGAGAGAGAGAGAAAGACATAGTTTGAACATGCACATGGAGGCCATAAGAGGGTATCAGGTGTCCTGTTCTAAGAACTGATCTCATGTCCTTACACTTGCATGGAGAGCACTTCAATAGTTGAACATCTTCCCAGCTCCTAGTTTTCTCTTTATATTGATGACTTTTGCACCATGGTGATATGCACAAACAATGTAAAAGATCAAGGACTTCTTCTGGTTCCTAGTTTCTGAGATTTCAGTCCATGGACCTTGTTTATGTTGATTCTGGACCCATGGTAAGACACAACATCATAGCTGATAGCGGTCAGAGCATGAATAAGAAGGGTGTGTTTTCCTCACCATAGGCAGGAAGTCCCTAGGAAGGGATTAGGGGCCAGATGGAACCTTCAGAAACCCATCCCCAGTAACCTTCCTCTTATTCAACTAGACTTTCCATACTAAAGTTTCTAGAACCTCCCAAAATAGTGCCACCATCCAAGGACCAAATATTCAACGCATGCGTGTATATGATTCTTCATATTTGAACTATAATATCCTTATGATTCAAAGCTTTAGGAAGCTGCTATCGGTGAGCTACAGATGTGCTGAGACTTTCTGCTCTAGCACATACTGTGTTGTAGTAGGACCCAAAACTGTCAACATGCCTAACCCTGATTATACTGTGAATATTATATTATGTTACATTGGAGAAAAAGGACCTCTGTGCATATAATTAAGAGTATAGACACTAATAAGGGATTATATGGGTAGGTGACATCTGAGCATCTGAGCCTTTTTTAAAAATAATTTATTTATTTATTTTCAAATCGTAATTCATTCACACAGGGGTTATAAACACAGAAAGGCAGGATGTGGGAAGGGGATGACACTGGAGTGTGGGTGTTCAGGGGGGAATACAGATATCTTTCAGAGCAGGGTATCGGCTGGGTGAAGGTTCAGGGGACAGGTCACTATGACTCTGCCTATGATTCACTTGTCCTTATCTAAGTTGATATTATCCGCCAAGGCTACTTATTTACAAGGTCTGTGACTACTCAGGCTGATAAATTTCCATGAAAGCTGTCTGTTTACAATAGCTTATAGTCATCTGTTTCAATGTTTTTCCAAAGAGACCTAAGACTTTGTGTTAGTATACATGTATGACAAGCCTATTGCTGATTTTAGGCCTATGGCTGATTTTAGGCCTTCAGTGTGTAAGCAGGGCTGCCCCTGACATCTCCTCCATTCTCTAAGTATAGAAGGGCTGTGGCGATTCTAATCTTGTGAAGGCAGGGATAGAGGCCTGACCTCCAGTAATTGAAGGGGATCTTGTAATGGTTCCGGTCCCCCTGTTGTTGTCCAGTGAGGCATGAGGGCCATACCCATCCCCATGACTTTTTCCTGGAGAGGGGATACTTTTGACATCAACCCCTATGCAGTTAGGCTTGTCCCTCAGGGAACCCAGGGAGATATTTTTAACTTTTATTTATATTCCCTGTCAGTGCTTAGCCTCGCAGCCTAAGCAAGAAATCAGATCACCAGTCAGAAGGGGTTCTGTGTGGCCCCTCTCTGCTTGGTCTAGGAGCAGAAGTCCCCTCTTTTAGGTTGGGTGGAGATGGGTTTTGGGAACACCCTATATAAAGTAACAACCTCATCTTGAGTCTCGTGGTCCTCCATAGGTAATTTATGATAATGTATCTGAATAGGTTTTGCTACCAAATTATTTATCTGTTGTTTCACAGAGTTAGTCCACTATGTTCATAGCAGCCTTATTTATAATAGCCAGAAGTTTCAAAGGACCCAGATGCCCTTCAACAGAAGAATGGATGCAGAAAATGTGGTACATTTATACAACGGAGTACTACTCAGCATCTGAGCCTTTAAGAGCACAAAACTCTCTGCAGCTGAAATCTAAGAGATGGGACAGAAAAGGCAGAGTCAAAGCATGGGGCAGTCTCAGCCTTCCTTAGTACAGATCTCACCACTGCAATGCATGAAACTAAATGGAGTTGACACATGCAACCTCCCCCCGACCCCCATACACAGAAAGAACACCTTTTAAGATGACATTTTTGTCCATGGCCATCCTACCCTGAATGTACCTGATCTTGTCAAACCTACTACTTTGATGTAGGCAAAGAGTAGACATTATCCTACAACTTCTTATTGATTGACAAAACACTAATTCAACCTTCAGAAAGAGGAAACGCTATAGCCACAGGTTTTCTTACAAAATACCCTAAGATTAGAAGTATGGTATTTTGACATATACTATTTGAATTATTTTGTCAGTGGTTTCTGACTCATACATCCCATAGTATGCTCTTTCATTATTTTAGTGCCTAGAATAATGTTGGAGTGCTTTAGAACTTGGCAAGCACTCTCTCTCTCTCTCTCTCTCTCTCTCTCCCCTCTCTCTCTCTCTCTCTCTCTCTCTCTCTCTCTTTCTCTCTTTCTCTCTCTCCCTCCCTCCCTCTCTCCCTCCCTCCCTCCCTTGCCCCTCACTCTCTCCCTCCATCTCTCCATCCCTCCATCCCTCTCTCTCATTTTGCCCTCTTTCATCTGCTTCTTTTTCTCCCCAAAGAAGGTTATAGACTCTATAATTTCCCTTTATTAAGCTGGCTCAGAGGAACTAAAAATACATGCTAACCTTCCAATCTCAGAGACAGGCAGAAAAACAGACGCTGACCCATCTCATCTCATATGAGAGCACATGACCTCCATTTCAGAAGGGACCCTGTCTCATGTCCAGAAGGAAGGGATGCAGCATGGAGAGGCCATGAGGAATCTGGACAGACCTTGCTAGGTTCCCCCACTGAGCCTATTAGCACCAAATCAGATCCTTTCTGTCTTGACTGTGCAATTAAGTCTCCAGAGAAACCAAAGAGGGCAGAGAGCAAGTGGAGACCTAAGCTTATAAAGGCTGGCAAGAAGTCATTCAGCTACAGAGAGGACATAATTCACCTCTGCAGAGCTGGTGCATGGCGCCTAGCACCTACAAAACCTCACTGTTGTGTTTCTTTCACCTACTTATTTATCTGTATGATTAAAGCTATCTTTTACAATCATGCAGTAATTGGAAGCAGTCATATAAGCCACTCTAGAAAATGATTTTACTTTTAGAAAGGTATCTGATGTCTAGCTAGTTGGTCAGCATCTCGAACAAACCTGCCACTAGCATGCGGAAGGGGCTCAGGTCTTGGGATGGAGTTCCCCACTTGAGGAGGCAGATACCACCTCTTGGTGAGGCCCTGTCAGAATTAAATTGAATTAGAGAAGATGCACCCTGTGGCTGCTGCAGAAAGGGATGCTTACTTTCTGGAAGTGAAATCTCACATACTTTAGAATCTCAGAAAATAAAATATCCTGTGTTATGTGGATGGAGCAGGAGACAGTGAGGTAAAATGTCCTGATATTTTACTCTATATCTTCAGAACAAGTGTCCAGAATTTACATAAATGTATACTTTATTCATGGTGTGTGGCCAGGAGACAGCCATTGAGATGTCAAAACTTACACAGAAGTGGAGCACTTCGATTTTGAGCTGTTTTCATAATGGAGCCTGGGGTATGATACATTAAGATCCACCTCTGTGACTCCTGTCTGACAGATATTCCAGGAATAGATTCATACCAGATGCTCTTTGAAGCAGAAAATCATAGTAGATGCACTTGTACCCCTTCCAATTTATCTCCACAAATGTTTGTCCTCTATTTGTGATCACTTGAAGAAGTCTTTATTGCATCCCATCAGTAACCAGAACAATACAGACTCAAAATCCCACCCCTTTCTGTGGGTGACAGCTGAGTAGCATTTTAGTTCAACTCTGAACATTTTTTTTTTTATGTTTCATGCTCGAAAATAGAGGGAGGTAAAGTTCTAGTACCTCTTCTGCAGTTGTAACAATGCCGTACTCAAAGTACTGCTGAGGCGCATTAAAAACCATCCCCAGAGTGTCAGAAGTTCCAGCAAACTGAGAAGAAGTGTCCTAGTGAACCCAGCATTCTAGGTTGATTATCCAGATTGGGGGTTGGGGGGGGAGCAGAAAAGCCTCGAGTAAGATAATGAGACTTCCTGCTATGTACCCCCAAAACTTAAGGTTGTCTTTGCTCCCCATCTCATACACAGCACAAATAAATAATAAAATAACCAAAACCATAGCCCAGCAATGCATATGTGTATATAATATCACCAAAAACCACATTTTCTTTCTGCCCCTGAATGGAACTGAACATTTTCACAGCCGTTACATAACCTACCACAAAGCCAAGACGCCTGTTTCATGGTGTATCTGACGGTTTGTTCCTGCTGGGCATGTGGTTGACCCTACTCTCACTTCAGGAACATACTAAAGAAAATGTTAAGTTTTTTTTTTTTAATCTAAGGTATCCCTGTGGCTTCATACTTGGCTAGAAACTTTTCCTGACACTAAAGAATCCACTCTTTATCCATCCTCGTGTCTCTGATGTATCCTTATTTACCAGCTCGTTTGGTTCTTACTCTTCCTCATGGGAAACATCTCCAATGAAGCTATATCACCTCAGCAGGAAGCAAAAAGAATCAAACAAGGACAAAACATCAAACCACAGAAACAGCACCACGTTCTTGGCTAATTTTATCCCAGGAGTAAAAAATGAAAACACAAAACTAGCCTTAAAGCAAAATTAAATACAATGGCAGAATGCTGAACTGCAGTTCGCTTAAGGATTCAGTTGTTTGCCTTCGCCTTCCACATATGAGAAAGGAATTTAGTAAAAACAACTAGTCCTGAAACAAAAAACTCACTCTGTGTTTTCACACATTTCAGATTGTATCGTCATGCTCAGGGTTATTTCTAAATAATAGATTCTGTGGTTCAAGCTACAAGCAAATGATTCTGAGCAACCTCTTTTTCTTTTATTTTTTTAATAGTATTATGATCAGATATACTTGAGAGTGAGGAGTATGTTATTTACAATTTTATATATTTAAAGAATTATTTTATTTTCATTTATGTCTATTTTTGTGTGCAGAGGGAGTATTCAAAGGTGTGTGTGTGTGTGTGTGTGTGTGTGTGTGTGTGTGTGTGTATGAGACCACTGATGCCACGAGAGGTCCTCATATCCCCTGGCAATGGAGTTACCCTATATGAGTGAGTGGTAGGAACTGAACTCTGATCCTCTAGAGGTGGGAAGCAGCAAGTTTTTGTATTTGTGGAACCATCTCTCCAGCCTCTACAATTGTATTTTATTCACCAGAAAACATTTGATGCTGTAAGAAAATACTCACAGTGCACTGGCACCGCTAAGTTCTTTTGGAAACTGAACACAATTGCAAACACAAGCAGGCCCGTTATTAGCAGGTTGTGAAACTCAGTAAATTAAGACAGAAACTGCATCACAGTGCCCTGTTTAGTGATATTCTTATTTTCAATAGAAAGGCTTACTGTGCAAACGCTTCTATTTATTAGCAGGTAATGGGGCTCACCTGGGGAGGGCTTGTGTTTTTCATGCTTGTTGTCACTCCTCTTGTGACTGGCACCAAGCTCAGTCTCTGAATATGAATCCCGTGGGTGTGAATGAAAGACCTGCATTGTTAGCCACTGATTTTAAAGCTATGATTAGCCCATATTTGCCTTTTCTATGTGTCTGTGGAATGTGTGTGTGTGCTTGTGTTACTCTAATCTTAATCATTCAAGAGCCCTTAAGAGATAAGAGGAAGGTCACCATGCAATCCTTGGTGGGAACGGGAAAAAGGCTATGCAGCAAAGCCCTCTGGGTACGTGTTTTCCTTTATTAGTTATTTTTAGTTACTTGAGATTAAACCTGTTGGCACATTGGCATACTGCTTTACACCCAACATTGCCCATGGGGTGAGAAATGAGGACAATGAAGAAGGGAATATACTGTAATTAAACAACCATTCTTCCATCAACCCCAGGTTTAAGAATTCAGCTCTTCCGGGCTAGCTCAGTGGCTCAGGCCACCAAGTCTGATGACCTGAGTTCAAGTTCCAGGATCTACACAGCAGAAGACGAGAATAGACTTTCACAAGTTGTTCTCTGTCTTCCACCCATGTGCTGTGCTACATAGGTGTATAAACATGCATGCACGGGCACACAAGCACACACTTACATGTACTAATAAATAACATGAAGGTTTTCTAAACAAGTCAGGTCTCTCCCTATTCTGGGCTCCCATCATTCACCATCCGCCTCCCCATTCTCAAAGGCAGTGGTTCTCAACCTTCCTAATGTTGCGTCCTTTAATACACTTCCTCATGTTGTGGTGACCCCCAACTATAATACTGTCTCGTTGCTCCTTCATAACTGTCATGTGGCTGGTGTTATGAACTGGAACGTATCTGACATGCAGGTTAAGAATCTAAGGTGATGGTCCTAATATACCAGCACAGTAGGAGCTATCACATCAGCGATTATCCTAAAACTTAGTATCAGAAAATGTCTCCTTTGAAAAGCAGGCATACTTTATTTAAACAAATGTCCGATAGCAAAGATTGTACTTGCAAGTAACTGCTTTGACTTGCCAGATTCATATTATAAAAGGAATTTCAGACTTATTCCTATCTAAGCTTACAATATTTTTATCTATGTCCAGTTTGGTGCCTATCTAGTGTGTCTGGAATATGTTTTTATATGTGCCTTTATCGAAAATAAATAAATACATAAACATGGATTTCTTGTAACCCCTTTGGAGATAACCTCAAGACTGTGAACTATTAGACATCAATAATGATCCTTCATAAATCCAGGGTTCCTAAGCAAGTAACCAAGAGCCAAACACAAGCATCGCATGGAGAAATACAGGTTGGAGAAATAGGAACCTAGCCCCAATCCCTGATGCTTTAGGAATTAAATTTTAGAGGACAGCCATTGCAGTTATATTAGCCAGGGATTAACCTTGAGCCGATTTAACACTACCCTGGCTTTCTTATTTCTGTAGGAGTAGATTGACTAAAAAGCTCTGAGATGGATAGTGCTCTGTCCTCTGAAGAAGAAACTAATTAAAAGAAAAGCAAAGAGAGACAGACACACAAACTCATGCACACAGACATAAACACACTGACACTATACACACAGACACACACATACATAGAGAGACAGAGAGAGACAGTAAGGGAGACACACACACAGAAAGACAGAGAGACAGAAAAAGAGACACACAGAAATACACACACACATAGAGCCAGACAGAAAGACAGGACATACGAGAGAGATAAACACGGAGAGACAGAGACAACTCAAATCTTCCACAGAATAATTTATAGTCACTCTAAACTCTGGAGTCTTCATGCCCTATTTGTTTTTATTTTCATTTAAATGACAAACTTTCTATTTATTAACAAGTATATAGAGTAGTATATGGTCAGAGGTGAGAGGTATAAAGACTAGGCTTATGTCTCTGAGAGTCAGTGGAGATCATTCTTGGTGTTCATCAGTGAGCATTGCCTTAGGTCACAGCAGGGGTGAGAATGGGGTCTTCCTATAACCTTCAGTTCTCTCAATGGTTTTCAGTTCTATGTCTCCTATGCTGAGTATATGGGAGAAAGATCTCTTTGGCCATCCATTGCTAATTCTTTTTCCTATAACACGTTCCATTTATTGTGCTGCTCAGAGCTGCCCTGCTCACTTAGTATGTAGAATTGAGTAGTTCCATGGGCTGAGTTCCTGAACCAGAGGTCAAGAATCGAAAGGGCATTTGTATGCAGTGGAGAAAGCACATACCTAGTACACTACTGTGTAACTGAAGACACGTGTGGCTAACATGATGTGGTTTTGAATATTGTCGGGTCTAATTCATTATGCGCACTCTGGATATCTTAGGTTTTAATATTCTCATATTCTTTGTAACCACTTCTTTTGCATATAGTGAGCCACAAGTTACTATTCAAAGCTCTATCTTGTCTCTCTTTATTCCTAATTCTACCAGGACGGTTCAGAAGATCACAGTGGGATTGTTACAGGAATGCTCTTGGCTGCCTAAGACACAAGGCCTTCAGAGATTTTAATTGATGTTTCAATATTTGACAATTGATCTACATATTCAGGATTAAAATTATTGTGCATCAATTGTTAAATGTTTCACTACATACTAGATGACATGAAAACCCTGGCTCCAGGAAGTCGATGGCTTATAATACACTTAGGAAATATGGACTTTAGAATATATTTAATAAGAAGTTTATATGATCTGAAGACATGTATGTATGCATGTATGTATTCATGCATGTATGTATGTATGTATGTATGTATGTATTATATATGTATGTATGCATGTGAAATTAGGCTTCAAGTATTGGCAAGGGCTAATGAGACTGACCAGAGGCTCAGATATAAGGTACCACACTGCCAAGACATTGGAGTGTAGCTTAAGACAACAGGTGACTGAAAATGGTCTTGCATCTCTGACACGGAAAATGCAAAAATGTACACCCACCAACATATATGATCGTAACTTTTCACAAAGCCCTCTGCTTCTGTCTCTGTTCCCACCTGACATCTCCAATTTCTTTATGCAGAAAATCCAGGAGGATGCTAAGCTATGCTGATTTGAGCACCCCCAGCCCCCAGCAGTGGCATTTTGGAGCCTCTCAGGTCTCCTTGTATCTTCTGCGGTGATGCCAACTGTAACATTGATAATTGCTGCTGACAAGGATTCTGGAACAGTCATCAGGGTAATGAAGCCGTCTGAAGCCATTAGAGGCTGGCCCCTTATGTCTCCTCACTGTGGGGATGTACTTACAATAAGTGAAACATTAGCTTTCCAGCAGATGAAGTAGTTCATCAAAAGCCATCCCATCAGAATTAGCAGGAACTGTCAAAATCCAGTTGATCCATACTGGTTCATGGTTTCCTCTACATGGTCCATTAATAAAATTAGAGAGAATAGGATCAGATCTCAGCTTTATGAAAAAAAAATCTACTTTCGGTGCTTTGCAAGACTCTGAAAAGTTTGCCAGGACTCTGGGGGGCTGTGTCTGTGCATATGGCTTCTCTTTATCACTCCCTGAACCAGCACTTGGATTTCCATTTTAAATTATCTGGGGTGCAGAGATCCCGTTATTTCTGCACTATCACTTCTTGGAGATGTGAAATAGCTCTCATCATGGCTCCAAAAATAGAATGCCCCAAACAGAACTAATGAGACAGGGGGCTTTTGAAAGTAGGAGGGGGAGAAGATGAAATGCCTTGTTCTGTTCTTAAAATAAAAAGGGGGCTTTTTCTTTTTAAATGTCTCCTAAGAGATTCGAGTCTCTTAGTTAAAAAATGAAAGCTAATCTCAGTACATATAAATGGGTTTGGGCTCAGCATGGTGGCTCACACTTTTAATCCCAACACCTGGGCATAGGACATAGGATGATATCTGTGACTTCCAGGACAGCCTGGTCTACGCAGAGAATTCTAGACAGCCAAAGCTATATAGATAGACATTGTCTCAAAAAATACATATGGCTTATAAATAAATACAAGGGTTTTGCCTTTGTTCTATATTTTCTCAGATGCTCATTATCTTATACGTATTCAAGGGTTTTGTTGGAGAATAACAGGGTTTTTTACTTTGCTTAGGATTTTAGTTTTAATCCTGTGTTTGTATGTGTACATGGTAAGGGTACATGTTTATGAGTGCAGGTACCTGGAAAGATCAGAAGATCTGATCCCCTGGAACTGGAATGGTTGTGAGTTGCCATGTGGATGCTGGGAACTGAATCTGAGTCCTTTGCAATAGAAGCACCTGCTCTTGACTGCTGAACTATCTCTCCAGCCTGGACAAGTCTGTCATACCCTTTCCAGAACAGGAAACACCTTCCTTTTAAGAATTTGGGATGTGGTTGAGGATAGAGACAGTAAATGAATACCCAAGTATTAAATTATGATGTCTTTTATTTGTATCCTAAGGATAGTTTAAAAAGTAAAAATACTTTAAAAATCAAATATAGGGATCGCTTTCTCTTTCTGCATGTGTGTGTGTGTGTGTGTGTTTGTGTATATGTGTGTGAACACGCTCACGTAGAAAGGTCCTAGAACTGGCATTGGGAAATACTATCTCTTATCTTTCTCTTTACTCTGCTTTTAGCCTCTACAATCACAACATAAAGACAAGGGATAAAATTATAGTGAGGAGAAATATCAGAGAGGCATAAGAAGAGATGTCTGTCTGTGCTTGAGTTGTGATGCTCCGGTGTTGAGGATTAAACAGATAAAAGCTTTCAAATAAAAGGAACCATTTGACTCATCCCACCTCACTTTATTCTGAGCAAAACCTGATCCATTGTATGTGAAAGGCAGGTTTGTTTGCCTGTGGGCCTTCACAGACACTGGAGTGATACAGAAATAATCGAATAAACATCTTTAAGCCTCATAGAAACTCAATATCTGGTTTTCACACAAACACTGACAAAACTCACATTAGATGATAAAGCGTAGGGACTGGAGAAGAGAAAGGTTTGGACCTCTGTATAAAATTATCCTTTAAAGGGATTGGAACAAGGAAGTTAGCATGTTTAACCCAACATAGTTTGGCTTAGAAACAAGTCAAGAATAAGAATGGAGTACGGTTTTTATAACACTCCCTGACTTCACACATCTGACTAATATCAAGAAAAGAGTGGAAGAGTATTAAAGAAAGCTAACCTTTGACAATTATACTCTGTAACAGCCAAAATAGGGGTGTCCTTGTTTTATTACAATGAGCTTATAGCACAGCATGACTCTCCACTAAACATCTGCTCCCCCATTCTTTGGTTCTTAATCAAGCAGTCATGTGTACACCCTCAGGTTTAACGAACAGTACTCAGTTTTTCTAGGAGAGCATTAGCTGTCTGAGGGGGACAGAAATATCAAGATACTTAAGGACTCATGAGAAAGATGGGCAGGGCTGTTTCCTTCTCTAAGTTATTTTCACAAGAGGAGTATCACAATGTGTCACACTTGCATCTTTCGACATTGAACCAGCATCTCTCACTGAACCTGTAGTACCATTGACGGTGGGAAAGTCCCAAGACTCTCCTGTCTCTGCCCCCCACATTGTGGGAATGTCAGGGCTGCCCCAACGCAGTCATTCCCATCCGTTTACATAGTGCTGGGATCCAAATTCTACTCATTATATTTTATCAAATGAGCCATCTCTCTCTCCCTCTAAGTTTCCATTTATATTTTGTTTATTGTGTATATGTTTGGTGTATATACTGTGTGTGTGTGCGTGTGCGTGTGCGTGTGTGTCACATCCATGACATCTGCATGGAGGTCAGAGAAGAACAACTTTTGGGAGTCAGTTCTCTCCTTCCCCCATGTGAGTAACAGGTAACAAACCGAGGTTGGTAAGCTTGTGTGGCAATCACTCCTCCTTATCCCCAAAGTCTTTACTGAGCCATCTGTCTAGCCCCTTAAGCTGTTTGTTATTATGGGGTTCTGTTCATCACTATTGTGTAATCGTGTATGTGTTTTACGTGCATGAGATAAATATGTGCGTATGGTCATACCCATGACATAGCACACCCATGGAAGTCAGAGGACACCTTCGGGGAGTTAGTTCTTTCCTTCCACCATGTGAGTCCTAGGTTCAAATTCATGTTGCTAGGTTGGTATGGCAAGCAGCCCTCCTAATCTCCACTGAGCCACTTCATGGGCCTAAAAGTGGATCTATAAGCATTGATCTTAAATCATACAGTCCCAAAGGAAGGCTTTGTGAACGTTGATGCCACGTTTAGAGTTTGCTCTAAACGAACTACAGTGGACACCTATATTCTGCTACACATTTATGAAAAACCAGAAGACAGGTTTGGTTTATATTCTTCATTGTATCTTACAATTGATAGACATTATATGCAGACACCTCAGCCTGCCCATGTAACCAGATGCTAATCTCGAAATATCAATGATTTTCTCCGTCTATTCACCCTCTCATTAAGCCATAATTTCTTGGAAACATCACCGTTCTGTGAAAAAAAAAATCTACATGCAAATTAGGGGCCCTAATTGTGTCATGCTTTGAAAGCAGCTCAAATATTTTTTGACCTAATTGGTTTGAGGCATATGATAACAATCATCAGAGAGCTTTGAATGAATGCATCCAGGGCTCACTTCCATTGCTTTTCCTGGAAACCCACGAGTTTTTCTTGGCACTTAACAAATTAGCCTCGGGAGTAAAGTTTTTGCAACACAACAATACTCTGGAGCCAATGACAAGCTGTGCTTCCCTTAGTCATTTTAAGGGGGCCTATGGCTCTGGCTGCCAGAGCCATATATCTACACGCATTGTCTTAGGGAGACGTGGGTCTCAATGATATCGGGATGCTTTCTGGAGAAAAATTATGTCATAGACCTATGCCTAGCTCTAGTTCTTTTTCCATAGTGTGTGTGTGTATGTACAATTATATGATATGTATATATACATATATATTCATGCTTTGCATGTGTGTGGGCACACATGTATGAGCTCGAACATGTGTGTGGGTATGCATATAGGAAGTTCTGTAGTCAATGTCAGGGACCATCCTTGATATTATTGCTTTTTATTCATTGAAGCAGTCCCTTTCAATCAGGCCCAGAGCTCTCCTACTCTTACTAGCCAGTGTGATCTGGCAAGCCCCCTTCTCTAACTTCCAAGGCTGGAGTCAGAGGCAGCAGTCATGCACACTTATACTTGGCATTCACATGGGTTTCTGATCATCCAGGCCTGGTCTTTATATTTACATGGAAGAGCTTAACTCCTGAGCTATACCCACAGTCTTCATTTTACTTTTCATTATACCAAAAAAAAAAATCACTGTTTTAATTGGAAATAGGAAAATATTACATATAGCGACTTCAAAGAATGTGAACAAAAATACTCTTATCCTTGCAGAGCTCCGACGTTACTAATATGTTGCATTAGGATTTGTTGGGAGCCGCAGCAGGTGCTGGCAAAGTCCGCCATCGCTAGGTGGCGCTGTCAGCCATAATTCTTCCTAGTAAACAAATAAAGTGCGCATGTGCCTTGGTAAAAGCCCGCCAAAGCTAAGCCCATCCCACGGCGTTTGGCGCGCTACGAGTAAGCAGCCAATGAGAGGTGATTACACCGCTCTAGGGTATATATAGGGCTTTTCCCAGGGCTGGGGGTCGTCTTCTACCACCATTTTGGTTTATGGGAATAAACGTGTTTCTACGGAAGGATTCTGGTGTGTGTGTGTGTGTGTGTGTGTGTATGTTTTTGCCGGCGAGACGACTACACGCGCGCCCCTCACAAGGATTTGTTTCAGATTTTTCTTTTCTGGTCTATACCTTTCCACTTTAAAAACTACAAATCACTATGTCCTGCAACTGCATATGGCTTGAATGACAGGAAGCCCAATGACAGCCCACTCGCCACTGTTTCAGAGAAAGGGGGGCTTGCTGTTACTAAGTTAAGGCCTCAGCCCAGAGAACATGGGGATGATACAGGATAGCCCAACAAGAGCCTTCCTTGTTGAGTGTAGAAAAAAATCAATAAAATTCTTTGTCATGTGTTTGTTGACGAGCTGTTTACTTCTTTGACTTCAATAATGGGAGTTAACATATGAATCTGAGGATCAAAGAGGTAGACTCCTCCTGTGCCACTGACATCCTAATAAGAAAATTTGGACAATCTAGATTATTGGAAGAGATAAAGAAGGATCTCTAAATGTAGAAGTGAAACTTCTGTGTCAAAACAATCCATGTTTTTGTTGTTGTTGCTTTTTCATAAGCATGGTTTTATCCAAAATTAGCATTTCAGCTTCCTGAAGCTGGAAAGGGTCCTGACATCTTGGATGTCGTCCTGGATATCTTGGATGTGCCTCAACCTTACAGATGTTGAAAGGAAAGGATGGAAAGTTGGTATCTACTTTCAGTGTGGCAATTCTTTGTACCAGAAAAATCACAGGAAATCAAACAAATTAACCCTAAATGGTGGGTCTACATAGCATTATACCAGATGTTATACAGCTAAAAAATCTTTATTTTAGTGAGGAATTCCTAGGATACTTTCTCCTCACTATCTTTGCTCCACGCATCCCCCAGGAAGGTGCTAGCAAAACAGAAAGCTGAAGTCAGAGTTGATCCTCTACAAGAGCCCCTTTTAACGACCCATCATCAGGTCCATGCATAAAGCTTGACCAGATACTCCCTACATCCATACATCTGTAGCACCATTTCAAGGAAGGGAGCCATAGGGCACTGATACCTCTTTCTTATTTCTGGGAATGAATTGGGAAATGGTGCTCTACTTGGATGTGCACGTATCTGTCAGTCTTACCTTGTCCTCAAACACAACTACATTGGACAATATTGAGGATTCCTACATAAGTCTGCCTCAGTCAATATTGTGGATTTACATATAAAAATTCCAGTCCCTGAATGACCAAAGTGTAACCAGGAGATTGGAGTAGATCCAGTCCTTATTTAGGTGTGGATTCCTAGAGCATGGCCATATTTTGTATTTCATAAGAGCAGTCATTTAGTAAGTTCGTATTGCTTCAATTTATTTATGAATGCAACCACTCATAATGTGGTGGGAAGGATTAAACCAGGCAATGTAATGTACTTAACCCAGTACCCAAGAGCATAGTACATACTCATTAAAGAAGATTAGAAGCCACAGTTATAAAAGGCACCATTTGGGTTGCTGGAAATATCACATTGGCATTCAGTGGACATAGAACTATCTGCATACTGTAACAATTTCTTGAATAATTATAATTATAATTATTTTCTATGGGACGTTAGAGACATGATTAATGAGTGTGTCAGTTGATTTTAATAACAAAAATCTATGAATATATTATTGGCATTTGCCTTTTAGAATGTGGAGGCCTTCAAAAATAAGTTACAGCGATATTTTACAATACGAGTGTGTTATAGGGAAGGAAGGTACGAAATCGTGACAGGAAGAGAACCACAGAGGAAATGAGGTAAAGAAGCCATGGATTGCATTTTGTTGTCTTCTCAACATGAAAGTGAAAGGAGATAATATTAATTTCTTTAATTACAATCTGCCAAATATGATGTATTAAGCTATATTCGCACATCCCAACCCTCAACTGGGCATGGAAACCGCACTCTGTTACAGGAGCTGGATGCAACTGGATGGATTTCTGCCTTCTCTCACCCCATCATCTGCCTGCAGTTTGAAACCAAACATGTCTGTTAGTGTGCAGTGCGCATATTGTATCTACTGATAACTCTGGAAAATCTTTGTTCCTTATTGTCAGTCTAAGAAAATAAAGACCCCTGTTTCCCTAGCATGGCTCGGCACCTGCAAAGCATCTTAATGTTTACTCAGATATATATTTGAGTTTCAAATGTTAGAAAAGAAATTAATTAGGGCCTGATTAATTCTTACAGGATACAAACTGACCTCAATTCAAATCCAAGCTAATGATTAACTCAAAATATAACATGCATCAATTAGTTCATTAAGTGGTAACTACTGACTGGCTGCTTAGACAATTTATGAAAGTAATTTGCACTTACAATGACAGGAGGTCAGTGATGTCACCAATGTGCCATGCATAAGAATTGCAATTAATTTTATTATGATGATTTCTTATAATGTTCTAATAACAACTTGGAATTTTTATCCTAACTCTATGCTAATGACTTGTTATTTCATTTTAATAGTTCTTTTCTGATTTTCTAAATATACTGAGTTCTGTTCCTTCATGGACTGTATTTTCCCATGGTCGATGGAATTAATTTTAGTGTTACTTTGTGTTGTTGGCTTCACATATTTAATCTCTTTAAAAAGATTTATTTATTTTTATTTTATATAAATGGGTGTCTTTTGTGCATGCATATGTGCATACCACATGTATGCAGTGCCCTTGGCGTGCAGAAGTGGGTGTTTGATTCCCTGGAACTGGAGGTTTAGATGGTTGTGAGCTGTCATGTGGGTGATGGGAACTAAATTTGGATTCTCGGGAAGTAAAGCTAGTGACTTTACCTTCTGAGTCACCTCTCCAGCCCCCATATATTTAGTCTTATTCCTACCTTCTTTGAATGATGGTTATTGCATACCTAATTGTGATACAATACAGTGAGGAGGTATCAGGTGACTATAGCTCCTATAACTGTGTACTTGTCTGTAACCGTGAGACAGGTTAATTTCACTTTATTTCTTCAGCAAAGCTCTCAGGATGAGAGAGACTTAATTAGACTACTATTCTGGAAGGTTGTTTTTCTTTACAGCCTAATGGGTTTCATTCTCCCTTCATCTTTTCATTCCTCCTCCTCCTCCTCCTCCTCCTCCTCCTCCTCCTTCTTCTTCTTCTTCTTCTTCTTTTCTTCTCCTTCTCCTTCTCCTCCTCCTCCTCTTCCTCCTCTTCCTTTTCCTCTTCCTCCTCCTCCTTCCTTCTCCTTCTCCTCTTCTCCTTTTCCTTCTTCTTCCCCATTTTCTCCTTCTTCTCTTCCTCCTCTTCCTCTTTTTCCTCATTGACTCACAGAAACACATCATCACAGACACTCACATCACTTGGTATGTAAATTTATGTCTTTCATTAGAATGATGCTGATGATCTGGAATTTATGATACAAACTGGGATCAGACAGAAATAAGTGTTGGCATAGATATAGAGAAATGGAAAATCTCCTACACTACTAGTGGGGATGTGAAAGAGTTTCATTGCTTTGGAAAAAAGATTTTGAAGTTCCCTATAAAATGTTTAATATCAGACTGGGAAATACCCATGGCTAAACTGCTTGCCTTGCAAGGATGAAGACCCAAATTTAATCCCAGAACCAACAATTAAAAAACAAACAAACAAACAAACAAACAACCCTGGGTGTGCTTATAAGTTCAGCGCTGGGAAAGTGGAAACACTTAGATTTCTAAGGCTCCTTAACCAACCAGTGCAGCCTGCTAAATAAAGGTAAATGAGGGTAGTAAGACACTATATCTTAAAAAATGAATATTCCTGAAGAACAACACACCTCATAGCTGACCTCTGGAATCCACACGTACACCTACAGTCACATGCACATATACCTACATGAGCACACATACCTCTATACACACAAAATTAAGTGTGTATTTAGTATGCAACTTAGGAATGCTACATATAAGGGTATACCCCAGTAAAATGAAAAGTTATTTCTACACAATGACTTGTATGCAAATGTCTATGGTAACATCATTGCTAATAGCCCCAAAATAGAAGAATCTACTATTCTTATCAACTGAATGAACAAGTAAACAGTATCAACTTACTCAATGAAATTATTATCAGCAACAAAAAAGGAGCAACCACTGGTGCAGTGTGGAGTGATCTAAAGGGCATAGTGCAATGTTGAAAGATCCAGATGTGAAATTATATAAATATGTTATAATTAAAACAATAAGTTAGAGACAACTTCCTAAGTTTCGTTGCCAGGAGCCCATTTCATAGCATGGAGAGGATGGTGGTGTAGCTGTGGTAGAAACTTGAGACATCCTGTGGTGAGAAGACAAAGATGTGTGTGAAGTTGAAGGTGAAAGCATCCCATTGTAAGGAGATGGTAAATATAAAGATGACATTGAAAGTCATGACTGAATAAATTCTCCATGGGAATATATGGAATGAGAGGAAGACTGATCCCAGAACCTTAAATGAACCAGCGTGAAGAAGTCATAAGACTGGAAGAAATTAACAAACAACGGGGAGAGTGAGTGGGCAGGGAGCCAAAGGCAAGGGCTCCTGGTGATTAAAACAAAGGGTAGACAGACCGACCGGTGGATGTGGTAACGGAATAGAAGAGAATGGAGTTGGCTCTGAAAAGAGCAGAATGCGGCTGAGTTTATTTTAATTGATTAATGCATATTTAATTATTTCTTACTGGTAAATATATTCTGCTAATTAAGGTTTGCGTTTTGACTTCTTTTAATTTAACAGAAAGCATTTTCACCGCATCCATAATGATAACGCCATAAAGTCTCATCTTCAGGAAATTAATTAAATGGGGAGACATGCTGGAGATGAGTCCATTTCCAGATAAATAGTGCCTGATTCAGAAATAAATCATCATATGTGGGGGTGATTATGTCAAGGATTGAAGAATTCCAAATGGCTATATTCAAAAACCACTCGCTACTCTAAAAGATTCTCAGCAAATTATCAGTTCCCTTATTTACATAATGTATTCAAAAGTGTGTCCCTGTGACAATGAAATAATACCTGCCAAGAGGACAAAGAACAGGTGACAAGAGTCTTAAACTGTGGAGATTTTTTTTTTTATTAGAAAAAAGGATTATCTTTAAAGTTCATTAATTTATCTATGCATTAAACTTTATATAAAGACAAAAGTCATTAGAATTATGACCTTTGGATGCATAGCTTTTCAACAAGCTTTCTAAATGTGTAATCAAATTATCATGAATCTGAAACTGTTAACAAATAGGCTCAAGGGGAAAAGTATAGTATTTCCCTCTGTTCTAGCCGTCTCTGTGTCTGGCATGGAAGGCAGACATGTGTTCACCTTGTGAGAGCTCAGAGACATGGTTCAGCAGTTTGGACTATAGACTGCTCTTGCACAGGTTCCAGATTCAGCTTCCAGCACCATTTCAGGTAGCTTACAATCACCTGTATCTTCCAACTGCAGGGAATCTGATGCCCTCTTCTTACCTCCACAGGGACTCCATGCATACACACATACTCCAAAAGAGACATACCCATAATTAAAAATAAGATAAAACTTTTAAAACATATTTTTTTTACAAATTTCCACAGTGTGTATGGTTATTGTTGAGCAGTATAAACACTCATGATAACTGCATGTATGAAAGAGTTAAAAAAAATTAACACTGAGAATACGGAAAACCAAGGAGACCCAAGAAAGCAAAGTATATGTCAGAATGTGATATTTGCGAGTGCCGTAAGTATTTTCCCAGAAATAGAGCCTAAAATAAACTCGATTCTGTGAAATAGAACCTCATGTTTGGCACATTCTATTTTCTTGAACACATTTCAAACTAGGCCTTATGGCTCCTTAGAGAGATGTGTGATTCTGGGGCTAAGATGGGAAATATAAGTGAAGCCCAGAGCATCTCATAGGAAGAGATTGCAGAAGAAAATGAACCAAGTCGTGTCAAAAGGATAGAGAAGCCAACTTCAATGGGCTCCCAGAGACCAAAGCTGGAAAATAATTTTGAGCAACAGAGTAAGTCATGACAGTGTTTTATTATAACTCCAAGAATAAAACATTGGAATCAATAAGAATTAATTAATGCATGAGAAGAGACAAATTCCCTTCAAAGAGGAATTGCAAATAATGTGTCCCTGCACCCTCCATGTGTGGTACAATTTAATTCTCCATTGCTTGTGGCTGAATTCAATCATTAGTTTCCCAAGAACAGAATATGAAAGAGAAAGAAATGTGGGGTAAAAACCTAGCAGAGATAAAGATTGACCTCAGCTTTGAAAAATCACCTTGTGTACCCTTTCAGGTGACACAAGGAGGCTACCTCCAAATCCATAAACTCAATCCAATCATGACAAGACAATAGAGAAGTCCCCAAAAGGGCCACCCTAGAAAATTTTGACCAAAACTCTTCAAAACTGTCAACATCAGGACAAACAAGAAGAATCATGGAACCAAGAGGGATCAAAGGAAGCATTAACAACCAAACACAATGTGCCCAAGCAGCATCATGGGAAAAAACCTGGAGAAATCCAAAGCATACAAGTGGCTAACTAAGTCACACAATACACAATACATGCTTAGATTTGACAAGTGTGGTAAGGTCAATATTAATATTAAAGAAAATTAGGTAAGTGAAACTTCCTATATTCTATTGGCACCTTTTAAGTAAACATAAAATTATTCCCAAATAATGGCTTTCTAATATAGCTTATGTACACTATAAAAATGGTTTGTGAAGAAAATCACCACCGTGCTTAATTTTTAAATTCCTTTATTTGGTTGATGTTCTTGGAGCTTGAAACACTATCACACAGGTGAGGCCGCTAGGGACAGGGAACCTTTAAATACCCAATATGTGAGGTATTTCTTAGCTGCTTTTCCTGTTGTTGGGACAAAATAGCTTGAGAAAAGCAATGGGGGAGAAAGAGTTTATTTTGGCCTACAGTTGGAGGATACAATCTATCATGACAGGAAAGTTCTGAAAATTGCATTGTATCTATAGTCCGGAAGCAGGCAACGATGAATATGGATGCTTAGTTTGTTTTCTCCTCTTTTATGCAACCTATGATTCAAGCCCAGAGAATGGTTGTTATCTTCTAGGGTGAGTCTTCTCACCTCAACCCAGAGATAATCCTCTCAGATGCTCCCAGAGGCTAACTTAATCTGGATAATCTCTCAACAGGTAAGTCTAGAGACTGGGCTTCCAGACAATTCCACATTCTGTCAAGCTGATAATCAATATTAACCAGCATAAGGTAGATAGGCATCCATTGTTGGGTTACCTATGAAGTCACAATGTTCTCAACAAAGGATATCCACCAGAAGAGTACTCTACAGACAACTTCTCAAGCTTTGAGAAGTCAACACTTTTGGTATAAAGTACCCAAGGTGATAATGTCTAGGGAAGGCATGCCCACTTAATAGTTGTCGCTGAGATCTTATTCCTCACATGAAGCTGGCTTCATGCAGACAATGCTTTTTCCAAAATCTTAGATGGCCACAGTGCTAGTTAGAAGCTCAGAAGAGCAGCTTAGCTTTTGCTACAGTTGATTCTAAAGCTATAACTGATCTTCATTGACTTCGTCATCTGCCTCACCTTCAGCATCCTTTCCATAAAGCAAGCACTTCCACATCTTTGGTTAAGTTCTAAGCCTTAAGCAAACTGTATCCTTGATTACAATGCTTTATCATTTATTAGTTGCCATAATGCTATGAAGGTTAAAGGCATGTATAGGAAATACAGCCTGAGCATTTCCTCAACAGACTAATGTGTTGTAAATATGATGGTCTCAAACTGTGTTCTACAAACTGTTTGTGAACACACAGTAAATCCATACTGTGATGAAAACAAGGGTAGTTAATGTCACGAAACAGGCAACTGGGAAGCCAAGGCAATCACAGAGAGAAGGCAGTCATACATAGGATATGGGTGGCTAGAATCCAGTGTGGCTGGGAGAGCCATCAATACATCAAGGACGTGGAAGATTACAACTTCACTCACAGTGAATACTGTGAACAATGAACAGCTGATATTTTAAGAAGATATAAGAGGGGGGAAATCAGCCTTGAATTAAAGTACAGGATCTATTTGAGGAAAATGACTGACAATTAATTTGTTGTAATACCAAAAAAGGCCATTTACTAGTAGTTCAATGAGCCATGATGAATTTCACGAGGTTGCATTTATATTTACACTTGTAGAACGTGGATAGCATGCGCCATCACTTTAATCCTGGGAACTGGAATGAAAAACCAGAGATGGGGGAAACAGAAATGTAATCCTTAAAAACAGTTCCATGTTGTGACTGCAGATACTTAACATCATGGAAGCACTCTGGCCAAGATCAATCCATGGCTGTGCCACATTTGTCAAGATTCCAGTAACATTTCATTTTAGAGTTTAGGGGGGGACTTCTTTGCAACTTACACTGTTTTTGATGAGTCCATCCCCTGATGGACAAAAAGGGCTCAAGTTTCAGTACAACCTAAATATTCAAGACATCAGAGAAGGTAAGAAAACAACCAAGGGCTCCTGGGAACATGCGTACCTTGGCACTAGGTTGAGCATGTGTGTGTTCAAGTCATTTTTGGGCAAAGATAAAGGTTGGCTTGTTTTATAGTTGTGTTTCACAGTGGTTTCCAGGCCATTTCATTGAACTTCATTAGGTAATATGGGCAAGCTGGATTGCAACAGCTGGGATCCTTTGAATGAAAGAGTACAGCAGACACTCAAGGCTGGGTGTAACAGCTGGGCCCAAGTACTTGCTTTGATCTATGTTGTATAGACAGAAGGGGACCGAACAGATTCAAGTGCAGACCTTAAGAGGCCTTGTGTATTTCCACATGTTTTTTTTTTCTTTTTCTAGGTCTTGCTTTTGCTGTGAGAAGAAGATGCCATGGTGGCCATCATCTAAGAAAGATGGAAAGTAAGTCAAGCAGATATACCCCATCTGCTATGGCCTGAGAGAAAGCTGCCCAACCAAATCCAGCCTTGATCAACCAAACCACAGGTGACCAATAGAAAGCGTAAAATTGATAGTTCTCTCCCATGCCTCTGATGTTTGGTGGTCTATCTTTATAGTAGTAAACATTAACCACCCTAGCTCATGTTTGCCCACATCGATGCCTCGTGTTGATTTCTTTCTGTGGGTAATCTAGAGTTCCTCTATCCTTTTCTCTTTCAACCCTTCCTCTGTTCAAGTTGCTGTGATATCATAAGATGTACAGCCATCTCAGGCAGCTTTCTAACTACTCAGAACTTAGAATGGAAGCTGTAAAAACAACATCTGCAGGTCCTCATAGGAGGCAATTACAGACTGAGGAAACATCCATTTCAATCAATATTATACTAACAAATAATTATCCTGTCCCCTTTCTGTGTGGGGTCTGGGAAGTGGCTAATGTTTCAGAAGTACTAGTATGTATATGTAGCATGTTATGTCGTTGGGTTCTAAAGATAAGGGTGTAGTTTAATTTTTGTAATAAAGTCTCAGAAGTCAAAGGATATGGTACAGTTACTCATCTGGTAATGTACTGGTCTGAGCAAAGAAACCCAGGATCATTTGATACCACAGTCTACTCTCTCTCCACTTCCTCAGTATGTGGGCTAATTTTCATCATCCACTTGATTGAATTTAGAATCACCTAGAAGACACACCTCTAGGTGTGTCTGTGAGGGTGTTTCCAGAGAGTTCTGAGTAAAGAAGAAAGACCCACAACAAGTGTGTGTACCACTATATACTAGAAGATTTCCAAGGCTGGATATAAAGGAGAAATCAGGCTTAGTAGCAGTGTTCATCTTCATAGGAGTCTTGACTGCAGATGTGGTGTGACCAACTGCCTCAGCCTCTTGCCGCCATACTTTCCCCACCATGGTGGGCAACACTAGAAGACAAGGCTAACCCTTCTTTAAGTTGTTTTGGTCATGCAATTTGTCACAGTACCAAGAAGAGTTATTCACATTCTCAGTGCTAGAAGTCCACACTGACATTGTGATCATTCCTATTTCTTACCGTCTCTAAAACACTGACTTACAAAAAAACCCAAAACCCCATAATAGATGAGATAATGCAAAAAATGTGTTTATCCTTCTCCCTGCTTATCTCTAAAACGATGTAGGTAAATACTCTGAGACACTGCATAATGGTATTTTGCTTCACAGTGGACAACATAATAGATAATCATTGTCCCATCAGACCTTATCATCTGGTGACGTCATAGCTATCTTAGTTTGTCTAAGTATGTACGATGCTTAAAAAGTGATAAAGCTGTTTACAATGAATGTCTCAGAACATATCCATGCCTTTTAGAAAGCCATGAGCCTAATTTGTCACAACACCTGGGTCCTCGTTATTACTTACCACTAAGGGTGATGTCTCCTCAGGTTTACCACGAATATTGTTAGCCCAAATGACAATAAAATATGTGGGAAGAAAATAGCTTTCCCAATCCATTTCCCAAGCCATTTATTCTGACTAGACCCGATGAGGAGCATGATAAATATATTGTCTCTATGTTTGTTAATAGAATGTTTAATGTGTTCTCAGAGAGAGAAGAAACATAGAGGGGTTTGGGTGATCACAGAACTCTGGACATGCAAGGAAGAGTTAGTCAATTAGGCCAAGGGAAAACATGATGGTCTTTGGGTGTTGATACTAGCATACCTATGGCCATGTGTCAAGAAATGAACTGAGTGCTTCTGTATTAATCTCATTTGCCTCTTAGATAATTGACATATCAGATGCCACCTTACTGACATCCCTTTCCAAACTAGAAAGCCAGCAACAGAGAAGTTAATTCACTTTCCCAGTGCAATACAGCTAAAAAGCAGTAGGATGGGAACTAACAAGGAGGTTTACCCCTGCCTCAGAGACTTGTTACTTCAGTAACTGATCCTTGATTTCTAGCTCTCTTGAATGGGGCTTTTTGGAAATATATAATGATAATAAGCGGGAAATAGGAAAAGAAAATGGGCGGGATTGAGATGGAAATTGAATGTCTATAGGAAAACATATTGAAGAGCAAACTCCAATGAAAACTCAACAAGAAGCGCATTAAATCACAACTAGGTGCATTAAAGTAGGAAATGTAAAACAGAAATCAATGAGTAATATAAAATCGGCTGTTTTATTTTCTCTCTCTTCAGTATGTTGATACATTATTCTACACACACACACACACACACACACACACACACACACACACACGTACCACAGTCGCATCTTTCAAAGAGTGACGTGTTTATCTGTAAGGAAGGCAATTGAAACCACGTTGCATATCCTCATAGTGTGCATCACACATGCAAATAGCTTTCCTTTCAGTATCATAAAACACCTAAACACTAATATGATACTGTACAGTGTCTGGCAATACTCAGGAAAAAAATGCTCAAGGCATTTTGAATGGGAACTGTATAAAACAAACGAAACACTTCAGTGGTGTCTTTTATTTCCCTGGTAGTAGATCATTAGTTGGAATAATTTTCTTGTATGAGACACGAGCAGGCTTTAGGAAATGGCTACAATCTATCTTTAGTGAGATAGAGAAGGATCCTTAAGGGGAATAGGGAAGACACAAGGGAAAAAGGATGGATAAAAAGATATAGGCATGCCAAGCTCCTAAGAGATCCTGAGCAAGCATCCTTGACAACAGAATGAAACACGGAGCAGCAAAGCTCCTTCCTGGAAACTAGTTTGACATTCTCTACCAACTAGCTTCCACTTCACAAGGCAAGATTTCTGTTAACAAGGAATTTCAAAATAGTTCCTGCTTACACAACTTTCTACAGAGGCAAAGACCATCAATTATTCTGTTCTGACTATTGAGGAAGGACCAGCATGATTCTGTACACTACGGTGAAACAGGGCTTTCTTTGGGGTAAATCCAGTGCCAGAGAGAGGAGACTATCCATCTCTTATCTTGGCAATTCCCAGAGGGATTTGTGATGAGTGACAAACACAGCCACATACGGATTATCCTTCTCTAAATTCAAGATCCTCAAAGCAAGAGCTACTTGTACAGAGTTTCATGCTCAATGTTTCTTTTGAATTTTATTTTGTGGTTTTATTGAGACATGGTCTCCATATGTAGTTCAAGCTGTTGGTTCTGGTAATTGTGGTACTCTGGCCTCTAGTTCCCAAGTGCTGGGATGAGAGACAGACATGCATATAATCTACCAAATAAATATACAATATGTTAAAAATAGGGAAGATAACAACTGTGAATGATGTATAAAAATGTTCAGACCCTACAACAGTGGTTCTCAACCTTCTTAACGCTGCAACCCTTTAAGACAGTTCCTCATGTTGTTGTAACCCCCAACCATAAAATGATTTTGTTGCTAGTTCATAACTATAATTTTGCTACCATTATGAATCATAATTTAATTATCTGATATTCAGGATATCCGAATGCAACCTTGAGAACTGCTATCTTACATCTTAAATTATATACATTTCCTAGTACTGGACAGAAGATAGATTGTGTGTCCTGGCCTCATGGTTTTCTAAGAAGTATGATGAGACATTTCCATTTCAAAGCCTAGAAGAGGTCTCCTAGATGCTGTGCAAGAAGCAGTCTCCAGGAGGAGGCTAGGAGAGTAGGAGTCAGGCTGCAGAGTACAAAGACAGGGGTCCCAGTGTCTTTTGAACCCAACTCCTTGCTCTTCTGGGTTTAGTTTAATGAGAGATCAATCCCCTGCCTTCTTTCTATAATTATATACTTACATATTAATTTCAAAATGGATTTTATCACTGTTGAATTTGTTGTTTGTGTAACAGAATGAGCTTTGAGCAATATAGCTTTGACCATGATCCCTGCCAATGAACCCAAAGCTATGAGCAATTGCAAGAGAGAGAAGGAATGTATTTAAGGTGAGCCAATATCATTACATTTTTACTGAAGAAACTGTCTCCTGCTCTTGGACTATTCTTGTATGTGGGGATAACAGCCCCGTGCAGCCAAAGTCCTGTAGTCTCTTACCTCTATTTCTCATTGTGTTTATGCTCTTCCCTCTGCTCTTCAGTGTACTGGTCTACTATGGTTACTCCCACCTCTATCACTTTCATGGATGGAAGGAAGAAAGGAAGGAAGGAAGAAAGGAAGGAAGGAAGGTAGGAAGGAAGAAGAGAAGGAGGGAAGGAGGGATAGGAAGGAGGGAGGGAGGAAGCAGAATTGGCTACAGTAGCCTGATACTCATCCCTGTGTACACAGGCATTTCAACACATTTTGCTCAACTAATAATTAGATTAGAAACAAACTATGGTGCTCAGCTATTTGATAAAGTTCAAAAGGATGTCAATAAAAGACACATTTTACCTTCTCCATCTTCTAGAAGAGGAAATTCAAACCCAGACAAGCTTTGAATATCAGTATTTACATGTGATTGATATGGACATCTCATGAAACATCTGGGATCTTGGTTTCACTATTAAGTGAAACAATAAGAATCATAAATTTTTTAAAAAAATCACTCTTGGACTTGTGATAAAATATTGCCAATAATCTTGTGTATGATTATCCCAAGTTTCCTGTCACTAGAAGATATTAGTTTTTTCTATTTATTCACGTGTTTTGATGCTGTGTCTCATACCGAGAAAAAACAACATAGGAGAGGGAAGAATTGTTGGTATTTTAGCTCAGGGACTTAGAAGTTTCCATCTATGATGCTGGCTCTATCATATTTAGCCTACTTTGAGGCAGAGTATGCATAGCTAAAGGGTTCATCAGCAAACTTTTTCACCTTGAGGCAGTCAGGAAGCAGAGGAAGATCAGAAGGGATTAGAGCAAGGTCTAGCCTCCATAGAACCCTTCTGATGAGTTCCTCCCTCTAGGCCAGAGCTTCTAAACCTTCTGGTACCTCACAAAGCAGCAAGTCCAGCTGGGGGACCAACACTGTGGCAACATACCATAGTCAAGCCTTAACACCCTGCTTTGTTTTCTTTCCGCATTCATTAACATCTTAATCTTCTAACCAGTGAAAAAGCTCAGACAAAGCAAAATAATCACCCAAATCACACAACATAGTTGCTCAACTGAGGTAAAGCAAATGCGTCACCTTTACAGAAATGAAAAAGGCCTCTGTGAAGAGCACTAACATATAGAAACGCATCTATGCAAATGTATTCATACCACAGTCATTCTTTCCTGAAGAAAAGAAAGCAGAGCCCTGTCCACAATGCTTTGATTTGAGCAAGACAGGAGCAGAAAATAAATATTTTCTGTCTTTCCTTGAGAAGCATCTATTTACCATCCATTTACATATAGATGGTATGGTATATGCTACTGTTTCTTCCCTGGTACATTCTTTATTCTACGTACAACTGATGAAGTCATCATGGAGACAGAAAGGAGACAGAAAGAGCTAAGCTGCTAAAATAATGTCATACTCCCTGACACAAATCAACTTTAAAAGGGCAGTATAATGAAGAAGTAAAGACCCATACCCTAAGTCTCTCAGATGGAGGAAGCAGCACAATCAGAAGTCTGATTTGTCTGAAAAACCAGAGAAGCTAAGAACGCACTCGATTAAAATTCAGTAGGTCTTTACACAAACAGGGTAATTTTGCTGGAAGTGGTTAGTTTGGACCAATGCCGTATTATTGAACTCAAGTTGTAAACAAGTGTTCATTTTGAAAAGTTGTATAGATTACATACAACAAAAATATCTAGATGTTAACATCTTAAAACATATAGGTTGATATGTCGGGTTAAAAAAGAAACCACTGCGTTTTCACTTCACCTCTTTATCAGTTCCATTTCACACAGATGGAAATTTCATTTTTCTCTGTGCCCTTGGACACGTTACCTTTTTAAAAATCTCAATTTAGCTGCTTGAAAAACAGAGTCTAAGCCAAAGGAAGGATCACTGGGAGAGAAGCATATGTCTCTGTCCTTAAAAACAACAACAAAAAACCCAACAGCATAGGGACTAGGGAAGAGGGCTCAGAACAAAAGAGCTTGCTGGGTAAATGTGAGGATGGCATACCAAACTCAGGAAACCCATGCAAATGCAGAATGGGTTTAGAGTCCTGTCTATAATTTCAGCCTCAAAATCTCCAGGGGATCCCCAGAGGAAGCTGACTGGAAAGACCAGCCTAGAAAAGAGCTCCAGGTTTGATTGAGAGCGTTTACCTCCATGAATAAGATGAAAGAGCGATCAAGGACAATGTTCAACATTATCTTTGGTCTTCATTTGCACTGTCACACATACAAAAACATGCATACAGACACGCACCACACACACACACACACATACACACACACAAATACAAAACACAGGAAAAGCAAAAGATAAAGAAAAAGAAAAGAAAACACGGAATAGAGCATAATATAATAAAGTGGATGACAACAGTTGCTTTGCTATGGCCATGAGTACCAGGATGTTAGGATATGACCATGGACAAGTGTTCTCTAACTACTAATAAATTGAGGAAAGGTGTTTCAGAATATTATCTTTGGAAAAGCAACCTCACTTTCCTTTCTATTTTTTTTCCCCATTTGACAATGAACAGTTTGAATGTTACAAGTTAATCTATGTCTTGGGTTTACAAAGAGGTTGGGTGAGAAGCTCAAGCATTCAAAATATATGACTGAGAGACTGCACTGACTACTGTGGCCACAGTACAGGCTCTGTCTACATTCCAGTCATCACTGTAATGTACTTGCCTTGATGAAGCCCTAGACCACATCCTTTCAGCTCCCCAACCTTGCAGGGTAATCTCCCTGTGTTTCTATTCATTTGCAAAGCACATTAAACATTTGATGTGCACCTCTAAAATTCGACCATTTTCTCTCTTCTCTTGTTCCATATTCTGTGAGGACACCAATGCGGGGAGTAACTTAAGATGCCCAATGCTGCCCAAACAAGTAAGTATCTAATCTGGTCCTTCCTTTTTATTTTCTCAAGGCCATTTTTGACTGGGGTAACAGCTCTTTTCAAACATTCATTCACACAGAATGGCCAATCAAGGGCTAGTGGGGGGTCTGTGCTTATAACCAGAGTCATTACAGTTCCCATTCTCTCTCAACAGGATTTGGTTCATTTCTTGCTCTTTCATTCAGCTTGCTCCCATGCTGAATCACCAGTTTGAAACTGCACACAGACAATATGTCTTTATTGAAGTTTGTAAGCTAAATAAAGATGACTCTTAAGAAGCGTATTTTTAGACTACAAACCATCATCCTTGAGAAGGAGGAAAAAAAAAGACCCCAAACAAATAAAGAGAAACCAAGAAAAATAACCAGCTAAGTATCTACCCTGCTGATTTCAGAAAATGTCTTCATCGACCTTCATTGATAGAAACCAAACAGAGCAGCCTAGATGTGTTTATTTAAAAGATATGAAAACAAACAAGCTTTGCTTTTCAGCAAAATGTACTGTTTCCAATGCATATCCCACTTTCCAGATGGGTGAGAAGAGATCTTTATAAGCAAAGTTAAAGACACAGCACATTATTTGCTAAGGCAAGATTAGAAACCTGTGACCTTAGAAACAACACCTAGACTTTCAGAACTTCCTAGGATTCATTTTCGATGAGGATGATGATGTTTGTGGTCCTAGGAATTAACTCCAAGGAATGTACTGAGTTATTATACCAAGGACCTACATCTTCATAACAAAATTTAAAACTTTTTTTTTGAATTATAAGCAGTTGTGAATCACCCAAACCATGTGCTGGAAACCAAACTATGGTTCTTTGGAAAAGAAGTCAGGGCTCTTAATCACTAAACCATCTCTCCAATCTGTAAACTAATTAAATTGGGTAAATTATATTTAAGCAGCAGAAAAGTAGGCTGTGAATTAGGTGTCTCTCAAAACTAAGCAGGTTCTAAGAATCCAGATTCTAAAGCAATCAAACAGCATTTAGAGAGAAACAGAAGTGCAATGGATAATAAGTTAATGAACTACAGCTTAGCCCATGAGCTGGCCAATCGATTACAGTTTAGTTAGCTTACAGCTTAATTAGTTAATGGACCATGTGACCTTCTAAGCCCAGGCAGAGATTAGTCACTGGGGTTAAACTATATGTTGGTCTGTTGAAGCCTGTTACAGATACTCAATGCAAATCACGGTCTCATATAATATTTAATATGGGTAACTAAACTCATGTAAAACATAGAACATATAAGCTACTAGCTGTAGCTTATGTAACGATTAATTATAATCATCTGACAATTTTATAAAGCATTGCAACCTGATAAAGTATCTAAAATATCTACATATTTGAATTATTCAGATTGTTATAATATTTGAAGTATTCAAAGTATCTAAAATATGCACAGATTTTACATATAGTCAATCAATATTATATTTGCATATACATGTTTTAAATATAAGGTCAACTGCTCAAAACTGGAAATAGAAACATACTGCCTCACTGGTTAAGTAAGGTTTCATCTTTTATGAGTTGGCACAAGTAGATGAAGAAACAGAAAAATGTGTTTCTACAGAGACTCAGACTGGGAATTCTCTGCCATTCCATGTTTCTTGCCTATTCTTACCAGGACACAGAAGTGTTTCAAGGTCAGCCCTGAGAAAATTCTGTATTAATCAAATCAATACCAAGAACGAGAAAGGAATTTTACAGGAACAATCATGAAGTCAGTTGAATTTAGCACAAATCATTCTGTCAAAATTTCCAAAACTGTTTGTGACTCATATTTTAAAGACTTGTCCAAATAATATCAAGCATGGGTGTCCCAACCTGTAATTTTAGCATTTGGGAGGTAGATGTGGATCAGGAGTGTGAAGTCATTGGCTACAGAGTAAGTTCAAGGCTAGCCAACATTATAGCAAGGCTGAAGTCTTCCCAGCAATGTAGCCCACTATGTTGTCAGAATTGCATAAAAATCTTCCTCATCACAAAAACAAGTGGGCAAAGCATACCATAATAAGACTTGTCTGGGAACACTAGCTTCCTTTCACAAGATAGTTCTCTTTCATTTCAGCATCAACAAAACAAGTGATGGTATTATCATAGCTTTTAAACCCAAACCTTGGACTCGGTCCTCGCCATTAAGACTTTATTTCCCATCACCAAGATGCTAATTAAAAGCAAAAAATAGTGAAAAAACAGAGGAGAATAATTCATGTGGTTACAGTGACAAAAGGAACAAATAGAAGAGTCTAAGTGCCCAAGACACAGACTGCAAAGGTGAGTTACACTTGGTCCCCAGAGTCCCATTGTCTACCTCTGGGCTTGTTCCTGAGTTTGGAAGAGCCTTTGGGATCTTACAAACATCCTGCTTCCCTGTGAATACCTTTGGGGCCCCAAAACTAGCCAGCTTGGAACTCTGCCCTACCAAATCCCTGTGTAGCCAGGCTCACCCAAGACACAGCCTGCAGAGGTGAGTTAGTTGTTCATGGTCCCCCAAGGTCCACTGTCTATCTCTTGGCTTATTCTTTGGTCCTTAGGACCCTTGTGGGACCCCAAGAGCCTCCCACTACCCTGTAGAGGCCTTCAGAGACCCCAAGAACTACTAACTTGGAATACTGCCCAATGAATCCCTTACCAGTGTGATCTGGTTGAGGCACAGCCAGCATAGTTGGATAGCCTGAAATGCATTGTCTGGCCCACAGCTCCACCCACCTTCCCAAGGAGTCCTGCTGCCATCAGGATCATCCAGCCAATACCAGGGAAAATTAAATGCCTAAAGGACAGTATAAGAAAATAATTAACAAGAACCAAGCAACATGGCACCACCAGAGGCCAGATATCCTGCTACAACAAGCCCTAGATATCCTAATGAAACTGAAGCACAAATAGAAGATCTTAAATATAACTTTATAAAGATTATATAGAGGTCTTTTAAAGAGGGCATGAATAAATTCCTTAAGGAAATAAAGAAAATACATTCAAATAGGTAGAAAAATTAAAAGAAGCCATTAAGTATAAAGAAATACAGAAAAATACAATCAAACAGGTGAAGGATATAAATAAAACTGTCCAAGACATGGAAAGGGAAATAGAAGCAACAAAGAAAACAAAAGCTGAGGCAATCCTGGAAATGGAGAACTTAGGAAAAAGGGCAGGAATTACAGATGTAAGCAGACTATAGGAGATAAAAAAGAGAATCTCAGATGTAGAAGAAACAATAGAAGAAACCAATATCTTGGTAAAAGAAAATGAAAAATCTTGAAAGTTCATGACACAAAACATCCAGGGAATTTGGGACACTATGAAAAGACCAAGCCTAAGAAAAATAGGAATAGAAGCAGGAGAAGATTCCCAATTAAAGGCCCTGAAACCATCTTCAACCAATCATTGACGAGAACTTCCCTAACTTTAAAAAGAGAGAAAGATGCCTATAAATGTACAAGAAACTGACAGAACATTGAACAGATTGGACCAGAAAAGAAAATCCTCCCACCACATAATAACCAAAACACTAAATATACAGAACAAAGAAAGAATTTTAAAAGCAGCAAGGGAAAAAACCCAAGTATAAAAAAAGGCAGATCTATCAGAATTACAACTGATTTCTCAACTGAGACTCTAAAGCTAGAAGAGCCTAGGTAGAGCTCCTAAGGACCCCAAAAGACCACAGATGTTACCCCAGATTACTATACCCAGCAAAACTTTCAATCACCATAGATGGAGAAACCAAGATATTCTATGACAAAACCAAATTCAAACAATACCTTTCCACTAACCCAGCCATATAGAGGATACTAGCCAACAAGCCTAACTACACTCAAGAAAACACAAGAAATACATAATTTCACACCATTAAAACAAACAGAAGAGAAACACACACACATACCACCATCACCACCAGCACCACCACCACCAGCACCACCATCTAAACAAGATCTAAGTAACAATCATTTATCATTAATATCAACATCAATGGACCTAATTCCCCAGTAAAAGAAACAAGCTAACAGAATGGATGTCTAAACAGAATCCATATTTTTTCTGCTGCATAGAAAAAAACACATCTTAACAACAAAGATAGCTATTATATCAGTATAAAGGGCTAGAAAAAGGTTTTCTAAGCAAAGTGACTAAAGAAACAAGCTGGATTAACCATTCTAATTTCTAATAAAATAAACTTTCAACTGAAAGTAATAAAAATGACATGGACAGTCACTTCACACTCATCAAAGGAAAAATCCACCAAAAGGACATCTCAATCCTGAATGTCTGTGCTCCAAATACAGGGGGCACCCACATTCATAAAAGAAACATTACTAAAGCTTAAGCCACACATTGAACCCCACACATTAATAGTTGGAGACTTCAACACCATACTCTCACCAATGGACAGTTTAGTGAGATAGAAACTAAACAGAGAAGTAATAACACTAACAGAGTAACCTCACTCTGACTCAAAGGGACCTAACAGATATTTATAAAACATTTCACCTGAACACACACACACACACACACACACACACACACACACACACACACACAAACAAAATACCTTCTTTTCAGTACCTCACAGAATCTTGTCGAAAATTGACCATAAAATCAGTCACAAAGCAACCCTCAATAAATATAAGACGATTGAAATAACCCCATGCTTCTTACCAGATCACAATGGATTAAAGCTAGACTTCAACAACAACAGAAACAACAGAAAACCTACATAAGCATGGAAACTAAAAAAACTCTCTGCTCAATAATCACTGGGTCATGGAAGAAAAAAAGTAAGAAATTAAAGACTTTCTAGAATTCAATGAAAATGAGAGTACAACATACCCAAACTTATAGGACACTACGAATGCAATGTTAAAAGGAAAGTTCATAGCACCAAGTTCCCTCATTAAGAAATTGGAAAATTCTCATACCAGCAATTTAAAAGTACATCTGAAAGATCTAGAATCAAAAAAAGCAAACACACACAGGAGAAGTAGATGGCAGGAAATAATCAAACTCAGGGCTGAAATCAATCAATTAGAAACAAAGAGAACAATAAAGGAATCAATGAAGCCAAGAGTTGGTTCTTTGAGAAAATCAACAAGATAGACAAACCCTTTACCAAAGTAACTAAAAGGCAAAGAGACAATTCCCAAATTAACAAAATAAGAAAGGAAAAGGAAGAAATAACAACAGATACTGAGGAAATTCAAAGAATTACTAGGTCTTCCTTCAAAAGCCTATACTCCATAAAATTGGAAAATCTAAATAAAATGGATGATTTTCTAGACAGATACCAATTACTAAAGTTAAATCAAGCCCAGGTAAACTATCTGAATAGTCCTATAACACCTAAGGAAATAGAAGCAGTTATTAAAGTCTCACAAACAACCAAACAAACAATCAAACCCCAGCAACTAACCAACCAACCAACCAAACAAACAAACAAAAAAGGCCCTGGGCCACATATTTCTAGAGTAGAATTCTACCAGACTTTCAAAGAAGAGCTAATATCAGTATACCTCAAAGCATTCCACAAACTAGAAACAGAAGGAATATAGCCAAACACATTCTATGAGGCCACAGCAACCCTGATACCTAGACCACACAAAGACTCAATAAAGAAAGGGAATTTCAGAACAATTTCCCTTATGAACATTGATGCAAAAATACTGGCAAATTGAATCCAAGAACACATCAAAGATGTCATTCACCATGATCAAGTAGGCTTCATCCCAGGGATGTAGTGGTGGTTCAATATACGAAAAGCCATCAAAGTCATCCACCATATAAACAAACTGAAAGAAAAGAACCACATGATTATCTCATTAGATGCTGAAAGAGCATTTTACAAATCTAATAGCCCTTCATGTTAAATTCTTTGAGAGATCAGTGATACAAGGTGCTTATCTAAACATAATGGCAATATACAGAAAGCCAATAGCCAACATCAAATGGAGAAAAACTTAAAGCAATCTCTCTTAAATCATAAACAAGACAAGGCTGTCCCTCTCTCCCTAACTCTTCAATATAGTAGTTGAAGTCCTAGCTGGAGCAGTAAGACAAGTAAAGGAGATCAAAGGGATACAAATTGGAAAGTAAGAAGTCAAAGTCTCATTATTCACAGATAATATGATAGTATATGTAAGTGAATCCCAAAATTCTACCAGAGAACTCCTACAGGTGTTAAACATCTTTAGGTAAGTGTCTGGATACAAAATTAATTCTAAGATTAGCCTTCCTCTACACACATGATAAACAGGCTGCAAAAAAAAAAAAAAAAGTTAAGGAGATAGTAGCCTTTACAATAGCCACAAATAGTATAAATTTCCTTGGTGTAACTCTAACCAAACAACTGAAGACCTGTATGACAAGAACTTCAAGTCTCTGAAGAAAAAAACTGAGGTAGATATCAGAAGATGGAAAGATTTCTTATGTTAATAGATAAGTATAATTAACATAGTGAAAATGGCCATCTTGCCAAAAGCAATCTACAGATTCAATGCAATCCCCATCATAATTCAAACCTAATTCTTCACAGATCATGAGAGAAAAATTCTCAACTTCATATGGAAAAACAAAAACAACAAAAAACCAGGATAGCTAAAACGATCTTGAACAATAAAAGTACTTCTGGAGGTAGCACCGCCCTTGACTTCAAACTGTACTGTAGAGCAATAGGAATAAAAACATCATAGTATCGATATAGAAACAGATAGGTTGAGCAATGGAATTAAATTGAAGACCCAGAAATAAACATACACATCTATAGACACTTGTTTTTTGACAAAGAAGCCAAAAACCATACAATGGAAGCAAGAGAGCTTCTTCAACAAGTGATGCTGGTCTACCTGAATGTCTGCACGTAGAAGAATGCAAATAGATCCATATTTATCACCTTGCACAAAAACTCAACTCCAAATGGATCAAGACCTCAACATAATGCGATACACTAAATCTAATAGAATAGATTCTTCAGAAATTGGAGAATAGCCTTGAACTCCTTGGTACAGGAGACAACTTCCTGGCCAGAGCACCAATGGTTCATGCACTAACTTTAAGAATCAGTAAATGGGATCTCATGAAACTAAAAATCTTCTGTAAGTCAAAGGACACTGTCATGAGGACAAAGCCACATTCTACAGATTGGGAAAATGTCTCCACTAATTTTTCATCTGACAGAGGGCTAATATGCAAAATATATAAAGAACTCAAGAAGTTAGATGTCAATAATCCAAACAACCTAATTTAAAAAGTTGAGAACAGAGCAAAACAGAGAACTTTCAACAGGGGAATCTGAAGTGGCCAAGAAGCACCTAGATAATGTTCACCATCCTTCGTCACCAGGGAAATGCAAATCAAAACGATTCTGAGATTCTACCTTACATCCATCAGAATGGCTAAGATAAAACCTCAAAGGATAGCACATGCTGGCAAGGTTGTGTAGCAAGCGGAACACTCTTCCACTGCTGGTGGGAATGCAAACTTGTATAACCACTCTGGAAACTACTTTGGCAGTTTCTCAGAAAATTGGCTTTAGTTCTACCTCAAGACTTGGCTATATTACTCCTGGGCATATACCCAAAAGATGCTTTATCATCCCATAAAGACACTTGTTCAGTTATGTTCATAGCAGCTTTATTTGTAATAGCCAGAAATTAGAAACAACCTAGATGTCCCTCAACTGAAGAATACATAAAGGAAATGTGGTTCATTTACACAATGGAATACTATGCCGCCATTAAAAATAAGGACATCATAAATTTCAAGGACAAATGGATGGAACTAGAAATTATCATCCTGAGTGAGGTAACCCAGACCCAAAAGAACACAAATGGTATGTGCCCACTTATAAGCAGATATTAGCTATAAAGTACAGGATAACCATGCTATAATCAACAGACCCAAAGACACAAATTAACAAGGAGGGCTCAAGGGAGGAAGGTTAAATCTTTCTCATAAGGGGGTAAAATAGATACTGGAGGTTAATGGAAGGAAAGAACTGGGTGAAAGGTGGAATGAGGAGGAGAGCAGTATGGATAGGGTATCAGGGAGAGCAGAAGAGAGAGAAAGGAACTTGGAGGTGGAGGCAATCTCTAGGATGTGAAATAGACCTGGGATGGGGGTAGGCTCCTAGAGTCTCTGACTCTAGGTGAGACTCCAACTAGTGAGGGATATAGGTCCTGAAGAGTCTACTTTATGTAGCCAGGCATGACTCCCAGAGGAAGAATAAGAAGAGCAATCCACTCACAAAACCTTCAACTGAAAATGTATCCTCCCATAAGACGTACAGGAACAAGGAGAGAGTAGAGACTGAAGGAATGGCAAACCAATGACTGCCCCAAATTGAGACCCATCCCATGAGCAAGAACCCATCCCTGACACCATTAATGCTACCCTGTTATGCTTGCAGACAGAAACCAAACATAACTGTCCTCTGAGAGGCTTTGCTTAGCATCCAATGAAAGAGATGCAGAGATTCACACCCAAACATTAGCTGGAACTCAGGGAGGATTACGGAAGAGTTGAGAGAAAGATTGAGAGAACCTCAGAGGACGGGGACTTCACAGGAAGACCATTAGAGTCAACTAACCTAGAGTCTTGGGAATCCCAGAAACGGAATCACCAACCAAAGAGTGAGCAGGGGCTGGACTTAGGCCCCCTGCACATATGTAGCAGATGACCAGCTTGGTCTTCATGCAGGTCCCCCAACAACTAGAGTGGGGGGCTGATTCCCTGTTGCCTGCCTGCCTGTGGATCTCAGGCCCTTAAGTGGATCACCTTAGCTGTCTTTAGAGGTAGAAGATGTGCCTAGTTCCACAGCAACTGGATGTGCAAGGAGTGGGGAGGGTTAGTGAGAGGGTGTGACTCCCAAAGGAGCTTCCCCTTCTCAAAAGAGAAAAGGAAGGTGGATTGGGAGAAGACCTCCATGAGGGGTACTTGGGGGAGAGGAGGGATGATATTGGGATGTAAAGTGAATAAATAAATTTAAAAAAAAGAAGGATCTAAGTGATTCTGATGCACGTCTTTGTGTGCAGACATGGGTATTGGCTTTTTATTTTAACTAATTTTAAAAATGTGTGCAGATGTGTGTGTCTATATGTAGGTAAGTGTATGTGGGTATGGTTCCCCACATAGCCCAGAGGAGTTGGATCCCCTAGAACTGGAGGTATAGGTGGTTATGAGCTGTCTGTGCTGGGAATTCAACTCATGTCGTCTATAAAAGCAGAGGTTGCCTTTAAATGTTGAACCATATTTCTAGCCCCCAACTTGTTTGGTTTGTTTTTGTTTTTAATTTTTTAAATTTTCATCTTTGTGTGTACTGGTTTTAAAGTGGTTGTGAACAAACTGTGGATCCTCTATGAGTAGGAGTTCTTAACCTCAGAACCATCTCTCCAGCCCCGAGGGTTAGTGTATGTAGGAAGCATAGCTTAGAATGAGCATCGGAGAAACCAGGACTGCCAGTCACATGGGCCTTTTTCTTCAATGGAAAGAAATAAATGATGTCTCCTCACCTGGATTGCCAGGGCAAAAAAATGATCAATCAACCTGGTGATCTTTTTTGCTGTTCTATGGGCCAGCCTTCCGGAATCCCCTAGTATTCAGAGCATTGTTTATCCCCTAATCCTGAGCCTTGTGTCTCAAGCAAAGAGAACCAATCCCCACAAAAGAGGCCCTATATACTTTGCATTCTCTACCAGTAGAACCTATCCTTATGCTTATCACAGATCCTGAGCTCTGTTTTATCAGCCAACAGAATTTATTCTCTTTGTAAAGGTCACAGGTCCAAAGTTCTACTATGTTTATGTAGCTGCCTGCAGCCACAGACCAACCAGGTTCTCCTGAAAGGGGGTCTGGAAATGAAAAAAGGGACAGAGGGCAAGAGAAAGATGAAGCCAAGACAAAGTTCTCTGATCAAGGCTCGAAGTTTAAAGTTCAGCTCTTCAATTTATAAGGAAAGCCCCAGGGAACTCCTTCTTGTTTCAGCCGGAGATGGGTGGAGGAACCCATCCTTGCTCACTGCTGGAGATGGGTGGGGGTACTCATCCTTAGTCACAGCCAGAGATGTCTCAAGGCAAGCTCAGCAGGCAGTTAATTCTTCCAAGTTCCTGTAGCAGGCTGCAGCTGAGGTGGGTAGCTCCACCTACGTCCTATTATTTGGTTTATTGTGGTAAACAAGGTCTTTCAGGCCTGCTCAAGGCTGAAAGGGAGGGCACAAGTTTAAATGTGTAAAGAAAATCTACTATGAGGTCAGTTTCTGCAGTTCTTGACCCAGTGCCTGCAAAAATGGGACTGTCCCAAATTCTCATTTGTGTCTCTCGTGTCTCTCGTTGGTCTGCTTTCCCAACGGTGGCAATACCTGCAGAAACCTCTCAATAGGCCAGTGTTAAGTAGCAGGCTAAAGGCCCATATAACTAAAGCATCCCAGTCAGAGTCTGGTCCTATCACTGGGTCATCACTGCTGGGGCTTGTCTGCCCTGCAAGATAATACAACATGTCATTAAAATTCTGAGAACTCTCTCCCTGGGATGCAAGTTCCTCTTTTGAATGGTAACACAGATTCAGTCTTTCCCTTTCCCTACCATGGATTCTTGGAAATTTTTTAATTATTTGAGACCCATTGTTTCAGTAGTTTATGGGAGAGGCTCAAGTATTTCTTTAAAATTCCTTTTCTGGTTCTGCCCTCTCTTCTGTGACGGCATCTCAGGTAGGGAGTGGGCACCTCAGGTAGGGAGTGGTGTTGATATAGAAGTCCCACTTACCGCTGAGTACCCCACAGCCTCTTAATGTCTGCAGCAATACATTTGCTTAACATGACAGTGTCACTGAATACAGGAGCCCATAGTAGCTGTAACTATAGGCACAAGACCTGCATAGGATAAAGCCAGCCCAAATCCTGGTATAGGTGGGGGAGGGGCTTATAGAGTCCCACCCCTAGCAGAGGTGCTATTGGCAATTGATGGCTGCTAGAGACTCAGAGTTAAGTTTTCTTCAGACATGTTGTTCCTGAAACGTTATCCACGTACCATTAGGTAGTATTATACCCATGCATGTACAGGCAACACTAAGAGCAGCCAGTGGGCTTACATAGAGGGTGGAGAGGAGAAGTGTAGGAGGGGGTAGGGGAAGCATTGAAGGACTGAATGTGAGGGAACGGGAAGGTGGATTTGATTAAACCATATTATATGCGTGTGTGAAATTCTCAAACAATAAAAATGCCTCTTCTTTCATGACGGTTATAATAGGAGGAGGAAGAAAGCTCTTTGTTTCTTTCTGTGAAATGCAAGATCTAGCAATGCAGGGTTACAGAAGCCTTATTATTGGAGAGTCTCGTGGAAACAAATAACTGGAACAGTGAGGACTTGTTGATGGACATTAAAGGTATCGGGTGAATGTTTGCTCCCAGGAAAGGCATTTATATACTTAGTCTATTTCTTATAATAACATATTAATAACCAAAAGAGCAAAGTCTCTTTTCAATGGAGGAATTGTGGTAGACCACACTGTCACCAAATAAGCAAAGCACTGTTCTTCATTAGTGGGGTAAGACGACAGCAGGCATTTGCTGATAGGAGCCACTAAAAAAGGTAAAATGTCACACTAGGAGCCTCCTACCCAAAGTGCATAGATTGGATCAAAATGGAAGAAAAGATACGACCAGTCTCGACAGACGGCAGCAGAGCCAGCGTGCATTCTTCAGAGCAGTCCACAGTCTGCAAGACAATGTCTGAATAAGTTCCAAGTTAAAACACAGGAGAGAGACAGAGCAACTGAAGGAACCCCGTGACCAAGATTGGGGTGCAACTGTAAACACCGATAAATAGATAATAGGACAATGGGCAAGATTAGAATATGGAAGCATATTGATACATGGTTGAATCAATATTAAATTTTGGAAAGGATAATTTCACTGTGATTATGCATGAAGCTGGCCTTGTTGTTGGGCAAAACATACTGAATTATTTAGTGGTAAAGGGTCATGATCTTTGTAACTTGCCCTCAAATGTTCATCAAACCATAAGAGTTGGTAGAGTCGAGAAAGCAAGCATGCCCCAGTTTCAACAGTTCGTGATCTAGAAGAAGGGGAAGCTGGGAGTGCAAAGCAATATTCATTAATGTTTGCAAGGCTCATTTTCTTTTCAAAATAAAAACATTCATTAAAATAATAAAAAGCAATGAGAAAGAATGGAGACAAAATATCATATCAGGTCACCATTTCAGAGAAGTAAACATCTTGTTGTGTAATCCACCAGTGGGAAGACCCAGGAGGGATGAAATTCATCCTACTTTAAAAACCACTAATAACCTTTCCTGGTTATTCTAAAGCAGGTCACTGAACCCCAATCTCACTTTTACCCTCCTTCTAGTTAATGAGGCAGAAAACAAACCGAAAACCACAGCACAACAAGAAGCCACTTCTCAGACTCTTTCACAAATTGACAGGAGAGACTGGCAGATCTATGGGAACCCAGGGCTTCTCTTGGCAGCAGCTTCACAGGGTCCATCAGTCAACATCCTGGAATTCACATTGCAACAGTACCTTCTCCATCCATGGGATGCTGTGCCCTTGTCTAGGTTCCATGCCCTTGCCTGGGAGAATCAGGGCAGCCATAATAGCAGGAATATTTTGCATCCAGCCCAGGCCTAGTGGAGCCACAGAGGTACTAGTAATAGTTCAGGGGTACAAGGCCAGCCTGGGCTACGCAGCTCTCCAAGCTCCTAGAGCAATCAATCTCCAAATGTTTTAACTGCACTAGGCCCATCAGCACCACCTGAGAGCTTGTTAAAAACACCAACTCTCAGTCTCACCTCAGACTTACTGAGAATAAGAAACTGGTGGCAACCTCTGCAGTAACAAGTCCCCCAGGTGACGCTGATAGAAACTCAGGCTTGAGTTATTGAGTTATTATATAACGCTCTAGAATTTGTTAAAGGGGCCCAGACTAAAAGCAGGAACTACAAATCCTCTGCCGAATTTGTCAACTCCACACCCCCTTTATATTAAATTCTATTCTGTTTTAAGGTCTGTCGACCAACCTAACAAGTATCTGGTCACCAGGTTTGATTTAATTGTGTAAGGTAGAAGTTATCAACCATTTTTATCATGAAAACAGAGAACATTAGTTTTCAATTACTCAGCAAACCTGAACTTAGTCTTGTGTCCTGGTAATCAATAAAGTCTGAAGAGCAATTGGAATGTGCTGTGTTCCCCACTGGAAGCCAAATTTGTCTTAGAATGGTGAGAACGGGTAAAGATCTACAGTTTAGCACACACGAGCCATATCACAAATAAGGTGAGCCTGGGGTTCTTGTGGGTCACCATTCAGCTTGAGTTGACTAACTCCTAAGAAAGACTATACTGGGGAATTACAAAATAACCAAATACCCAGATATCAAGATGACATTTTTTTTTTACAACTGCTCATTAACGCCAGACAAATAGTATTCAAGTAAATAATGGTGTCTTCTTTCCATTTAGGGTTCAAAACTTTGTTTTAATTCTACAAATTCAGAATAAGTGTCTTCAAACGGCAGACTAATATGATTCAGAGAGGGATCATTGGTTAGTTTTAATGATTAATTTTAATTGCTCTCAGTAAATCATTTTCTCAATACCCTTTAAATTTTGTGGCCAACATAAAGAAAATTGAATCTTAATAGGTGTAGGACGTGAAGTGAAAGTATAAATTTAAAAGCTCCTAAGTCTTTTGTCCCTAAAAGAAACAAAGGAAGGAAACCCATTACTCCAGAGAGGAATGGAAAAAAAAAAGCCTGACCAAGTGCAGCTCCATTTATATCAGAGCCTGTGTTCTTGGAGCTAGTGTTGCATGCTTTCTTAAATCTGTATATCCTCTCAACCCTCCCCTTTGTTCAGAAATGCTTAACTCTCATTTCAGACCAGATTTCTGTTACATACCCGTCACTAGGAGGGGGAACTAAGCACTTTGAGAATTAGCACATCAAAAACTAAAATTACTATATATTGTGAGGATACAAACCTTCCTTCACTGTGTGAAGAGCAATTTCAACTTACATCTCAGTTCAGTCTACAATGGGCTACGTCCAGCTAGCGGCCCTCCCACCGTATGGATACCAGGATAGCTATGAATAGAGCTCCAAACAGTTGTAGGTGACAACATCAAAGCACAATGTCAAAAGGTACATCCCCGCATGGTCTTCAGGGAGTGGTACTCGGAGTCTAAGCGTGGAAGAAAAAGATACTCTTTTTCCACGTTCATGGAAGATGGTTTTTTCCCTTTCCCTTTGTCTATTTTCAGTGATAGGGATGGAGAATTCTACAATCCAGCTAACCACTTGTATTCTGACTCTGAACTCTCTGACTGGCAGGCTGATGGCAAGCTGAAAGCTTAGTCCTTGGTACCCCCACCTGTGCTTCCCTACATGTTAGCTTGTTTTGAAATGCTTACATTGATTGGGCATGACTACAGTGCGATTCTCTTCCTGCAGACAAGTCATTTGTGTTGCAAATTGTTAATAGTATCCTAAAGTCCGATAATATCATCATCATTGCTGGGGCCCCCACAGCCTTCATATCCCCTTCCGCATTACTGAACTAACAAGCTGAGATGTGGGAACAGCTGCAGCTCCCGGTGAAGCTTCTGTGCTGGCTTTCCCAGTGGGGACTGCAAACTGTTAAAAGGTTGTGGCAGATTGGGCAAACTTGATGAGAAGAGGTGAAAGCACTGGCTTCCTTTGTCCTTCGTTGTTGACAAACAATGTCAGAAAATGATACTTTTTATTTGGTGGATAGATACTTGCCCGTATGCATCCCTGTTTATATTTAATTATAGTTTGTACTCAACATTTCCTCTCCAAATCTAACAAGATGCAAACTTATCGAAGAGTGCATGCAACAGATACACCAACAGGCTTTGTAATAAAATACACTTGAGTTGGAATTTTGGCTTCTCCGGTGCCTTTCATCAGGATCCTTTTGTCCTTTTTCTTGTTTCTTCATCTCAAATATATAAATAGCAGTAATCTTTTGCATACTTAATGAGTTGTATTTAATGAGAATATGGATTAAAGTACTTATGCACAATAAATGGCAGCTACAACAGGAGCTAATTATGTAAAATACTTTCTGCAACAAGAACATGCTATTTCATGGATTTAAAGAGAGATGTGTGTGTGTGTGTGTGTGTGTGTGTGTGTGTGTGTGTGTGTGTGAATTTCTTGCATGGTTGGGGGTGTACATAAAGGGCAGAAGAGGGCATCAAATCCCCTGGAGCTGGAGTTACACATGGTTGTAAGCTGTTCCATTTAGTGCTGGGCTTTGAAAGAACAGAAAGTGCTCTGTCCCACAGAGCTATCTCTCCAGTCCCTATATCTTAGATCTCAGTTGAACTAAATATGTTATACACTGAATTGTATGCAATAAATATAAATACTTTCAAACTGCATCCTGAATGTCGGAATCTCAAGGAACAAAAGATTCACTTTGAATTTTTTAATCAATAACTAATTCTTATTTGGATTTTGGGCACATATTTACTTAATCTTCTAGATTAGAGATGACTTGATTATATTGACCATGCCCATTTTTTTTTTTTAGGGTTTTAATACTTAGACCAAAAATATAGTAACTGAAGATTTCTATTTTTGAGTATAATGAATTAGTATACAGCTGACCCAAGTCTACACCCAGAACGCTAGAAAAGGTAAATACAAAAACAAAATCAAAACAACCAAAAAAAAAAAAAAACCTGGGAAGGTATCAGAGAGCTATCAAGACAGTTATTAGATATGGAGCCAAGAACCTGGAGAGAAGGGAAAAGCACTGGAGGTGAGCCCAACATCCTACATTTTCTGTGGATGCATTTGCAGACTGTTGAACAGCATGGGGTCAGCTGCAGAAAAGCCAGTGCAAAGCATCTAAAGTTGTGCTTTTCAAGGGCTCTCAGGTGGAACAGCCAGAGCCTGGAGATAAGGTATTTGAAAGAAGTCAAGACCTGGGGAACTAAATCCTGTAGGGAAGGGAAATGAGCCATATGCCCCAGTGTGGATTCCTTGAGACCTCATGCTGCATCTTAAAGTGGCTAGGTCATGGAAAGGGGTCAGCAAGTGATTAGCAAAGAACAAGATTGGCTTCTACACAGGCTGAGGTGTAGCTCAGATTAGAATCTTGCCTAGGGTTCACAAAGCCCTGAGTTCAAGCCTGAGAACTATGCAAATCGAATGACACAATGCATACTCAGCACTCAGGAGGTAGAGACGTGGTCATTGGCTATATAGTGAAATCAAGACTGTCCTGGAATACATAAGACCCTTTGGGACTACATAAGGGTACCTTGGTTCATGGATATACATGGGCCTGGAACCCCGAGACTCCAAGGGAGAAACGGCAGGTGTTTGGCCACGTCCCCAGAACTCAGGATCCTGAAAAGCAGTCTAGTCTCCATAGAACTACATTGTTCAGTCACATAGGCCATTACAGCCCCTCCCAAAGTCCACAGGTAGAGGGTGTGACTATAGGCCTCAGGCCCTAGGGATTTACATACTAATGAAGGCTAGAAGGCGGAGCAAATTAAGCATTCTTCCCCAGATCCTCCCCCTTTCTCCCTCCCTATTTAACTCAGGTCTGGCCTGAGTTTCACTGGGGTACATCCAAATTCATCCACCATCCGCCATGAAAATAAACCTTTCTGGAACCAAGGATTTCCTCGTGTCACTGGGGCCTGCCACCACCAGAGCTTCCAGCCTTTAGAACCCCAGACCTTTCTCCTGTATGTGGGACCCGCCAGTGTGGAAAGTTCCCAGGACACCTCTGCTGCAGCCTATTTTTCCCACAAGACCCTATTCACAAACAAGTTCCATGCATCAGTTTAACTTTCTCAAGGAATACAGGCCTTATCTAGAAGGTGTGTTCAGCGTTTTGATACTGCAACAGATCTGTCATCTGCAAAGTTCACTGCTGATAATTTGACAATCAAATTACAATAAATAATTACAGAATTAAAAATAAATAAAAAAATGTGTTAAGTATGTTTGTTATTGGGCATTAGGCTGCATACACAGAATCATCTGTTATAACCTATGAAATTTTTAGGCAAAATGATCAGCATTTAAGTAGAAAGAGATCCTGTAAGGTTAGGTTCCAGCAGACACCAGAGTCTCAGAACACAATATCTGCAGCTGCTTTCTTTCCTCTTCAACAGAAACTGACAGGTACCACACTGACACATTGTCTGTGAACCCCTGCCTAATAGACTTCCCTGTGCCAGGAGATGACACTTGGAAAGTGAGTTTACATCAAAGCCACATTCTCAAAACAATCTACTCTCTTCTCTGTCACCCACCAGAAAAGCTATACCAGTAAAGCCTTGCCAACATGGCTGTCTAAAGGACAACATCAGTCGACATGCTGACACAGAGGAAGGCTCACTGGTTCTCAGTCTTGCTGAAGGTAAGGGATGCTAAAAGTGGGAGAAAAAGATTTTTTTCCTGAGAAGACCAAACTAATTAATTGATCAACCCTGAATACATGTATATGTGTAACATTATACAGGCTGAGCAGAAATATATATGCAGGAATATGAAAAAAGTATATATATATGCATGCAGCAATAATTAATAGGTGGAAAGGCTATTAATTTTAAGGAGAGCAGGAGGGGTATATGAGAGGACTTGGAGGGAGGGAAGGGAAGGAAAAATGGGTGTAATTATAATATGAGGTCAAAGAAAGAAGCAAGTTTTAAATAGAGGACATGAAGCTCAGAGTAGGTTGGTGGGATGTTTCTGGCAGGAATTAGAAGTGGTATGTAAATATGACAAAATATACTGTATGAAATTCTCAAAGAATTTATATATATATAAAGAGTACCTAGCTATATGCTTTTGCTGTGGGCCTCTCCCATCCTCAGAGAATATACACATACACATACACATACACACACACACACACACACACACACACACACACACACACACACACA
>NW_021604632.1:2670628-2685938 GCF_004785775.1 Grammomys surdaster
ACACACACACACACACACACACACACACACACACACACACACACACATACACATATACACATACATATTTTTTAAAGAGGACCTAGCTGTATGCTTTCACTGTGGGCCTCTCCCATCCTCAGAGAGCTGTAAGAACAGACTCCACATGAACTCTGATTTCTCTCTCCAGAGACCCTACCATGCTGCCTGTTTCTGGGATGGGTCCTGAGTTCTCTTCAGAGCCCTAGAATGCTGTCAGCTCTCTAGATGTCTGTGGTGTTACTAAATCTTAAAACAAACAAACAAACAAACAAACAAAATTCCTTACTCTCCATTCAACTGTTTCTGTGTCTCCTGAATCCCCTGTCAATCCTCAAATTGACAGATCCTAAACCTCAACAACTGGGTAATGTGAGAAGCAGAAGCAGAAACGGAAGTGGAAGCAGAAGCGGAAGCGAGCATCCTGCTCTAAAGACAGGCCTTCAGACTTGTTTTCTTACCTATTATTAATGGTATCAATCTAACTGATTCAAGTTTTGAAGCTTGTCTTTGTTTCTATGAGTATCCACCTTGATTCTCTCCGACTTTAATTTTTCTCAGTATCCACAAAGTGAAAACTGCTTCATAATTTCACTTTCCGGATGGACTAAAGGACTTTGAAAGTTGCCATGTCAACATTTCTCAAACACTAGCATCAACTTTTTACTGTATTATGGAAGAATTTGTACATGACTCAGGTTCTGGATATAACAGCAGTTGCGTGTTTGACTTCAACTCCTCTGGTTGTTTGAATTAAGCCATTCCACTCACAACCCTGCTTTGCAAGTGCATGAAAAAATCTAGAAGAACCATGTCCAGGTAGCTGAGCCGCCTCATCACCACAACTTTAACAAGGACAATGGTTGTCCTCAATTTCAATTTATTTTAAGGATTCAAGATCGGCCACCATTTTTTTTTTTCTGTAGACTCATCCTAAATGATGTTACATCCATATCTATGAGAGGTGGGGTGGTGGTGCTTTGTTTTCATGTTTCTTTGTTCATTTATTATTTATTGTCATCATGCCCTTGGTTCTGTGAAATCACTCTCTCTGTATAGAAGTTAATATAGTGTATGAAAAGAAAGTGTTACTGGATTTTATAATTACTCATCTGTTTAGATCTTCTGACTATCCCATAATGCTGTATCTGTTCCCTAGCTCTGCAGCTTTGATGATTCTTATTATAAATGGTTTTTATCTTCACCATCCACATTTGGAAGAAAAATGTTTTTCCTCTAAACAAATAATACTTTAATTGCCAGCAAACAAAATGGAAGATATCATCACCTTGCTGATCTGTGAGTCAATAGCCAGTAGGCATCTGAGCCAGAACACACAGCTCAGTTGGATTCTGCCCGAGGAAAAGGGTGAGATTTAGGGAAGATTTTAGCATTTAAAATCCAAGAGAGGAAGTTCAGCTGATGTTAATAACAAGCTAGTATATCAGACCAAATTCTATCCTGAGGATTACTAATATAAACTAGGTGACATTTGAGTGAATGACCCCCCCCATACACACACTCAAAAACACATGCACACACATTCACACGTGCATGCACACATGCAGAGACACACACGCATGCACATACCCACACAACCTCATACATATTCTCTCTCTCTCTCTCTTTCTCTCTCTCTGTTTCCCTTCCTCCCTCCCTCCCCCCTCTCTCCCTCTCTCTCTTACATATACACACACACACATACACACCTGAAGACACTCGAGAGTTGCCTTTAAAGTAATGGATGTTAGTGGAGCTAACATCTAGGAAGAGAGAAAAGCCATGATACTTGGTCCTGGCATTTGGTTCTATTCTTCAAAGAAGACTGTGGCAACTCTAAAAGTTGCAAAAAGACCAGGAGGAGCAAATATTTCCACAATTACATGAGATCAGGAGAGAAAAAACCAACAATGACATATATATCCACTGAGAAGTGTCCTGGTAAATTATTCCAGATTTTCTTTGGAGGTGGAGGGGATTCCTGATGTCTCCACACAAAGTCACACCAGAAGGCTCCTAATAACCAACACTGAAATGCTTTCTTTGAAATGAACACAATTCCTCATTAAAGTCAGGAGTTCTGCTCGTAGCTAGTTATCTGCTTAAAATAGAAATCCTATGTCATACCTCTGGTACAGCATTTAAAATTCAAATGAATCGTAACCCGACATAAAAGAAGAATAAGAAAAACCATATATAAAACAGATGCAAAAGAGAATCAGTACAAATATGTAATATCTACCTTGAAACATTGCTACCTATGGAAGCATTAAATGGCAGGACAGAATTTGGCAGGAAGCAAAAAGCCTTCAGTAAAGTGTCAGATGAAAGTTCTAGAAATACAGCTGCAAAACTAAGACCAGCTGTTACTTGGAGAGATAAGGGCACTTTCAACACAGTCAGAGAAATAACTTAACAGAACAGATGAGAATAAGAGACCAAGCATGAAGTACAGAGCGAAACCAGCATTTAAAATACTGAAAGTAATTTAAACAGATGGATGGATGTAAGTGCAACTGTCGTCCCAGAAGGGAAGAGAAAGACGATGGGACAGAAACAATGTGTGGCTTAGTAAAGACAGATACATTTCCAAAGTTAATAAAATCTATCAAGCCATGAGCTTATGAAAGTGCTAACAAATGCCACACAGAAATATAATTAGAAGAAGTCCACAGATAACAACTAATAAAAATAGATAAAGTAATCTCAAAAATCAGGCAGAACAATACATATTAATATTACCATGGAAAGGATAGGACTGATGACTAGCCTATAAAACGAAGCACCTAGGGGTAGAGACTTGGATGAGTGACCAAGACCGCTTGCATTTCTGCAGAGGATACAAGTTTGGTTCCCAGCACCCACGTGGCAGCTCATGCCCTTTTCTGGCTTCTTTGGACAACAGACATAAATGTAATACATATACTATAAAGCAGGTAAGTGCAGACATAGACACACACAGAGACACAAACACACGAGATAAATCTTTAAAATAATAATAATAAAAAAGAAGCGATAAAGGCCAGACTGCGGTTGTCCCTCATCATTTAAAAAAATTGAGAGAAATCATAATCAATATAGAGTTCAATACATAATAAAATATTCTTCATAAAAGGAGGCAAAGCATCAAAATAAACAGAATTTGAGAGCGTCTCTCATCTCAACTCTTCATGCAGATTGTTCTTAGTAGTAGGCAGTGGTGTGAGTAAAACTGCATGGATAAATGTGGGGCAAAGACAGTGGTTATTACTTGTCCATCACAAAATATCCCAAAACCTTACGGAATTTGAAAGTCACAATCTAATCAGCATCAATTGTCCATGGGCCGGAAAGGAAATAGCACTCTAAGGTTTACTCACGTAAACCTACGTGTATCAAAAGTAAGCTTAAATTAGACTTAAAATAAATTCAGACTCTTACTCTCTTGCTCTCTAGCCTCTACCTTTCCCCTGTCCCTTGTCCCTCGCCCCTCCCCTTCTCCCTCTCTCCATGTGGCTGGCCTCCACTTCTGTCTCTCCTCTCTCTCCCTCTTTCTCCATCATCTTCTCCCATTTCTCCCATTTGCCCTCTGCCCTGAATAAACCCCTCCTCCTTGGAAAATAAATAAATAAATAAATTCAGAGTGTGCACTATAATCAATAGAACAACTTTACTTATTTGCCTGTGTATATGTGTGTATGTATGTGTGTGTGTGTGTGTATGTATGTATGTATGCGTGTGTGTGTGTGTATGCATGTATGTGTGTGTATATGTGTGTATATCTCTGTGTGTGTGTGTGTGTGTGTGTGTATCATGTGCATTCAGGAGCCCCTAGAGGCCAGAAGAGGGCAACATCTTTCCTGGAACTGAGTAACAGATGTTCCGTGCTATCGTGTGGATGCTGTGGCCCAAACCGAAGTCCTAAGTAACAAGAGGAAGCTCTCTTAAGACCTCATCTAACTCTCTCCAGTCACCAGAGAAACATTTTAAAACAAACAGGGTATTCTTTAGTTTGTAAGCTAATAAATATGTAAGGGAAATAATAAGCAAACAAGGCTTTCTTAGCCCTCCTGAAAAGCAAAGCTTTTTGAATTCATAGTTTTGGAGAGATGTGATCCTGAGGCAGGAGTTAAAGTTGTAAGTGGGAAGCAAAGAATATGAATAGAGAGCTGTGTGTGATACTTATCCGCCATGACGGGCTGCCAAGAATCACCATCTGGGATGTTTGATAAAGTAGATGGTAGAGAAGAATATCTAAGAACTGGATGGGGTACAGGAACCTATCTGTTACCCATTGGTCAAATGTGGCCCCATAGGCACTAACTGTCTGCCACACTTGGGCCTTTAATGGTGTTGCAGTATAAAGCATTGAGTGACTCCTGTTTAGGTAATGAGACAATGTCCAGTCGGACTCAAGCCTCTGTCTCTGCTAGCACTTGCCAAAAAGGGGCCCAACTCTGCACGAAACTGTCACCCAAAATCATGGTTAGAGGAATAAGTAGGACTGCTCGTGTTTTCCAGCTGGTGTGTAAGAGGCCTAGCAAGATCTGTTACATCAGTCCTGTGGATGATGTAGCCCTGTTCTTCAGACCAAAGATTCTTTGAGTCTCCCCCTTTTTTTTTTCCACAATAAGTCCCAAGTTTACATAAGTGATGCAGTATATCTTAGTCCTGTAAGCAACTGAGAATACTGGCTGCTAGAAAGCAGAACACTGAGTATCTGGTCACAATCTCCGACTTCAAAGAGCCAAATGTTTGCAGTCACATCTTCAAGAAGTCATTAATATCTCTTTGAGAAAAGACAACACAGCAGAATGTAGCTTTGTAAATGAAGTATGAACTTTATGTACAGTATCACAGTGGATCTTAACCTGTGAGTTGTGACTCTTTTGGAGGTCAACTGGCCCTTTCACACAGGTCACATAACATTTATCCTACATATCAGATGTTTACATTATGGTTAACAGTAGCAAAATTGCAGCTATGATGTAAGCAATACAAATAATTGTATGGTTGGAGGTCACCACAACGTGAGGAACTGTATTAAAGGGTTGCAGAATTCGAAAGGTTAAAAGCCACTGTAATATCTGGATCATCAGAGATACTGTGAGAACTCTCTTAAAGGGAAAAAGGTACCAAGAAAGGCAAAGTCACTGAGGAGAGTCTGGAGACAATGAAAGACTGATCTAGATGTGAAACAGTTTGAAGAAACAGACAAAAGATAAATAAGGAGGATGCTCAAAGCTGTAGCAAAAGGATTACAGAACCCCCACCAGAATATATTCCAGATTCAATGTTCTATGCAAATACAAGAAAAACACTTAAAAGTTGTTCTATGCAAAATAATTAGCATGAAAAATAAATGCTTGACTCCAGGCAGAAATAAGTAATAAAAGTGGTATAAACTCACCCTTAATCTGTCATTTTCAATTTCAATAATCATCATTAACCTGTAATATAGAAATATGAGATTTAGTATACATAGAAACCCTGGGATATAAGTCCTTTGGTATTTAACAATAATTTATATTGAATAAATTTGTAAAACGGCAAACCTAAGTGTTAGTCTAAAAGAATTCAGAGGGGATTGAGAGATGGTTCAGATGTTAAAAGCACTTGTGCAGTCATGAGGACATGAGTTCAAGTCTCAGCACCCATGTAACAAACTACGCATACTACAGATGCAGCTAACTCTAGCTCTGAGGATACACCACTGGCTTCTGATTTATCACGTGTACCTATATACACATGTGTACATGCACTCACTCACAAACAGACAGACAGACACACACACACACACAAATATAAAATTTTGTTATAAAAAGACCTAAACAGGTTACATTGATGTTAACTGGTGGGGAAATACCTTCTGCTAGCCAGATACTAGGTAAAATCCTCCCGTTGTGTAGTTGTTTCCTCTGAATGAAAACACTCATTCCTGAAGAAGGAGAAAGACTTGTAAGACCAGAAAGTGAACAAAATCTATTAAGGCAGGACCATCTTGAAAATTACAAAGTACATAAGACCGTTCTCCAAGATTGTTTATGCAGGAACTCTTGGTGAAAATAGGACCCACTCTGATAAGCCACCCTGTTTGCAGTCTGTGCAGGGGGCACCAGGAATGCAGTTTCTGTGAGTCCTCACCCATGCTGGGGTGAGATCTTTGTGGACCCAGGTGCCTTGAAGTCACCAATGTTCTTGTAATTCATACACCCTCCATACTACTGTTAATAATGCCAAACAACTCACTGGTTCACATAGCTAGCCCTGGGTAGGACCGATTATTTGATGATATAACTGGAACGGACAGATGCTTCTTTAGGTCTCCCTTAGAAGATACTCAAAAAGCGGAGCTCATCCAAGGCCACGAATAAGAAACAAAGTTAGGTCATTTGAGGAGCTGACAGCATTTAGGTTACAGAACATAAGAGTAGAGACCATGTATGCATAGCCTTGAGTCAAGAACACATGGAACAAAGCTCTTTAAATATCGGCAAGGCAGCCATCTTCCATGCTGTCATTGATCATGTAAGGTAAATCCTTCTGACTGGATTTCTAAGACTCTGTGTATCTTCTTGCCATCCAGGCTACATCAGAGTGTAGTACCTTTTCTAAAGATCTTGTTTATATTTATGTGCGTGTGTGCATAGCTGCATGTATGTGCATGTGCATGTTGGTGTACAGAGAGGCCAGAAGAGGGCATCAGATAGCCTGAGGCTAGAGTTATAGGCAGTTATGACCCACCTGATGTGGGTGCTGGATATGGAACTCTGAAAAAGCCGCAAGCATTCTTAATAATCAAGCCAGCCTGAGAAGGGCCTTTCTTATATATTCTATCCCCTGTTCAGTTTAGTCCCTTCTACTTAGAGGTTGGATTTCCTCAGCAAGCAGATCGATGCAGTAACGATCTTCTGGTTTTCTCATAGCGCAAGGCTGCCTAACAGAAGGACACACACGTGTGACCAGAGATAATGCCCGGGGAATGGCAAGCCTGTTTCCTTTTATAGACTAATATCAAACCCCATGATAACCAGAGGACAGTTGCCAGAGTAAAAACGTGTACCTTTTAAAATACATCAAAAATATCCCTAATTGGTGGTGGTACTCCTACCCTTTTAAATATTTCCATTCTTCAAAAGTTTCATACATCTATAGTATGTATGTTGATCACATCGGTTCAATACCACCTCCCTCCAGTTCCCTCTAGTGTCTTCACCCCATTTCCTTTCCAATTTCATATCCTTTTTTTAATTGTTATTAATAAGCCTCCAAGGTCAACTAGCGCTGTCTAACTGCTCACGGGTGTGTGGCTATCCTCTGGATCATGAACAACCTACCAGCAATCCCGTCCCTGTGGGAGGGAGTGTCTGTCTCCATCAGTAACCATCAAACAATAGTACCCCTGAATGAAGAAGGGAATTTGGGGGCTCCTCCCCCCATCCACACTGGAATTCTCAGGGAACTTCACAGACGAGGGATCAGGGACAGACAGAATATAAGAGCTGGCACCTGGGGAGAAGAGCTGTGGAATGCTGACTTTTGGACAGGACATGGCTGTTGCACTCAGCAATTCACAGTGGCTCTAGGCTACCAATATAAGAAATCTCCTTAGGCCCCTGTAATCCACCTTCTCCATTGATTCTGGAACTTGACACACAGTGCCCTGTGCACTAAGCCATGTGTTTCTTAGACAGGAAGTAGGCAATCCACAGCAGAGCAAAGGGCCTTTCTGAAATAGATGAGATCCAGTCCTTTAAGCAGAGCTCCAGGGCTCCCTTAGACACCTGCACTGCTTGCCTGCATCCTATATTCTCCATTGGATTTTTCCTATACCATTCCAGTTGTAGCCTGTGATTCATGCAGCATGCTAATTTAATTTAACTGGATGAGGATTCCTCCGCTGGAATTTCTCAATGGATGGCTTGCTTTAATTAGTCAGAGAGCTGAATATATGACAAGGGGCCAGTCCAACTATCCTAACAGTCAAAGGACAACTCATTCAACTGTAAGACTGTCATTTCTACTGCTCAGAGTAGAGGTCTTTGGGCAATTGTAAATACATTTGACCTTCAAATGACATAGTTCAGAAATGACTTACCCTACTTTGTTCCAGAAACGAAAGAAAACAGAAATATAATTAACCAACTAGACAGACTTGCTTGTGTGACTTTTTAAATCCTGATACACATTTGATTCTTTAATAAATTTTATATGAGTCATATACTTTTAAAGGTACATACCTTTACCCTAATTGTAGAAAATTAGTATTTTCATCAGTAAGGAGTGTGTTCTGTGACTAAGAAAATACTTAATTGGGGTAGAGAAAGCAGTGGAGTGTGTTGGGTACCTAAGCCTGGAGCCAGCTTGCCTCCTCTGGAAATTAAGCTGTTTACCAACTGTGTGACCTCAGGAAGGCACGGTGAATTCTGTCTCAGTTTGCTTCTTTTTAAAATGCATGTAATATTAATAGCATATCTTTTTCTAAAGCGGCATATAATCATGCAGGTGAAATGTTTAGAATGAAAAAACCAATGCTGATTATTTTCCCTAAAAGATTCTCAGACAGATATTTATATAATCATGTTCATGGCAGCTTTGCTTAGAATAGTCAAAAGGCAGAAACAAACATATCTGTCATATCTATCTATCTATCTATCTATCTATCTATCTATCTATTATCTACCGTCTATCTATTCATCTATCATCTACCTCTTCCACAGTGTACATGACTTGAAGATAGTATGCCAAATGAAATACGCTAGTTTTATATCATATGAGTCTACTTTACAAGGTTTTTTTTACAATAGTCAAAATAGTAGCAATGGATGGAAAGCTGAGTGATGGTTGCCAAGGAAGCAGAGACTAGACAGTTACTGATCAATATGCACAGTGTTTTTAAGCTGGAATGGTAAGTTCTCCAGACACATAGTGCTGAAGGTGGAACAATCATTAAGATAGCTAATGCCACTGACCTGGAGCTGGAAATGGCTAAAGTGGTAAAAGAGTACAGTATATACACTTTTTACATTTATTTACTTAGTGTGTGTGTGTGTTGTGTGCCTGTGTATGTGAGCATGTGTAGAGGTCACATGACAATTTCAAGGAGTCAGTTCTGCTTTCCACCAGAAAGTCCCAAGGATCAAACCCATGTCTTCCAGTATGTTTGCCCTTTCTGGATGTGCCATGTCACTGGATAGATGTGTAGTTTTAACAGTAAAATGTTTTCAATAAACTGGGAACAGTGGTTCTCAAGTTTTGCATTTAGACCAAGAGCCTTAGCATCCCATGGGATTTAGGAAAAACAGGAATCCTCAGACCTATAGGCTGGAAGGGTAACACAGGGTAGAGCAGCCAATCAGGTCCTGCAGATGAGTCTGCAAGCTAAAGTTAGAAGGCATGGGAGAAGCCAATGGTTGAAGAAGCTGATGGACAGTAGCTTCAGTTGCATCTCTGACACTTCTTCTCTATCCCATCCTTTAAGCTTCTAGAAAACATTGGTTCTTTGACTTAGTTCATCATTTCCCTTCCAACACCACTTCAAAATTTTTCCTGGTTCAAGTGGTTAGAAAGGGAAGATAATTGGGGGTGGGGGGGAGATACTCTTCACTAAGCTATCTGCTGGAAAAGTATAATCTCATGCCTTATCTTTCATGTGTTTGAGTAACAGATAGACAGGAGGTCGTTTCCATAGTAACACAAATCCTGCCATTTATACCTTGCGATATAGCAAGAAGGGAATCATTGGAAAAGGCTGTGGAAATGGAACTGTTTTATAGGAGAAATGTTCGTAATTCCTAAAAATTGGCAGGTTCCCCTCGTGATAAACACAGAGGTTATGGGTTATTTAAATGCTGCTGTAAGTGTCTGCGGGCCATTGTGATCCTCATTAAACTCCCAGTAACCATAAAGACCTCTTTATTCTTCAAATGAACACGCTGTGAAGGAAGTCATTGCAGAATACCCAGACTGTGGCAAACATTAACTTCCTGAATTACTAGCAGCTCCTTCTACCCAAGTCTAATAAAGCCCGGGAATTCTCAACTGGAGGCACTTCTCTCTCTGCAGACAAGTTGGCTATCTGGAAATCTATCAGTCAAGTCACTTTCCCTCCATATTCCTTCCTCCCAATTCATCAGACTCTAAAATTTGGATAAACTCTCTACTTAATCATTGGTAACTCATGACCACGTCTTTGGGAATCCTGAAAAGTTTGCTTTCTGTTGCTGTGATAAACACCATGACTACAAGCAACTTGGGGTGGAAACCATTTTTTTTTTTTGGCTTATAAGTTACAGTATATCATCAAAGGAAACCAAGGCAGGAACTCCAGGCAGGAGCTAAAGCAAAGATGAAGGAAAAATACTCCTTACTGGCTTTATCCCCCATCTATATCCAGACATGTTTCTTATGTCTGCTCAGGGATAGTGACTTAGGGTTTCTATTGCTATGATGATGAAACACCATAACCAAAACACGAGCTGGGGAAGAAAGAATTAATTCAGCTTACATTTCCAGATCACAGTTGATCACTGAAGGAAGTCAGGACAAAAACTCAAGCAGGGCTGGAACTTGAGGCCATGGAGGGGTGCTGCTTCCTGACTTGCTTCATGTAGCTTGCTCAGCTTGCTTTCTTACAGGACTCAGCTAGGGATGGCACCACCCACCATGGGCTGGATCCTCCCCCATTGATCACTAATTGAGAAAATGCCCTACAGCTGGAAGCAAAATGATTCCAACTGGAATCTCTGTTGGAAGATCATTTGTTACACCTGGGAAGAAGGAACCTTAATTAAAGAATTGCCTCCCTCAAGATTGGACTGTGGACATATCTATGGGGCTGTTTCCTTGACCGTTAATTGATGAAGGAAGGCCCAGCACAATTTGGGTAATGCCATCTTTACTGCCTGTTTTGGCATTGTCAACTTGACCCAAGTGAGAGCCATCGGAGAGAAAGGAGCCTTCATTGAGTAAATGCATCCATGAGATCCAGCTGTAGGACATCTATTGTTCACAGCTTCTGAGCTAAAGATGGGAATTCATGAGCCTGTCCCCTTCCAAGCTGAAATGTTGACTGACTTGATCATGTGCAGGTCTTGAACAGGCTTATGTGAGCTCATGAGTATAGTGGTTCTATCATGTTGGGAATACATGATAGCATTCCTGTCCTCCCTGACCTCTTATGTTGGTCCCCTAAACCTTGAGGGAAAGGGTATGATGTAGATGTCCCTTGTGTGGCTATACAGTCCCCAGATACCTGTTCTCTGCATTTCTGACCAGCTGTAAATTTCTGCACTAGCTGCTATGCACTACCCAGAGAAAGTCTCTGCTGATATTTGAAAGTTTCACTAACCTATAGATAGAGAGATATGAATTTTCATGGCAGTTTGATACTGCATACGTTCAGCAAAATAACAGCAGTATGTTCATCCCTGGGCCCCAGCCATGGTTTCCTACCTAGATTTATAGCACCATGAATATTTCCTCCTATGAAATGGACCAATCAGGAAGAAGTTGGTATTCTATAATGTTTGTTTCACAATTATACCTATGGAAATATTTTTTCATTCTGGTCACGACTATAAATCATACAAGATTCATATCTAGGTAAGACTGCTGGTGAGCCCCTTCCCAAGACTCCTGCATAGTACCTTCCAGTACTATCCAAGTTTGACAATAGGAGCTTCCTGGTCATCACCAACTTGAGTTTTCCATATCCTGCAATCAAAGTGAGTGGTGCTATTGGGAATAAGGTCTTTCCAACAAGTCCTGGCAACCAAGAGCAATAGCAATACCTCATGTTGATTGGAGTTCTCTAGGATCAACAACCTGGGGGAAAGCATCCCATACTTGGCACTGGGCTTTTAAGCTTACAACTTAGGACTTCTTGGAGGAGAATTTCCCCCTCCCCAAGTATAGTAACTCCAATAAACTCTTTGATATGAATACAAATATATATGAAACTTATAAAATAATAGGTTTCCATTTGCCTTTTCAATATTTTTAGTGTTATTTATCCCTTCCCCATCCTCTTCTTCCTTCCCATTATATTCCTCTACCCAATTAAAGTTCCATTCATTATTTCCCTTCCCTGATTCATGTCACCAATGGTATACTTTCCTTTCTTCAGATATTTTTCTTCTCCCTCCCCACAGCGACCCCTTTCTAGTTTCCTGATCAGTTTTAATCCTACTAAAGCAAGAACAATGCAGTTGTCCCAAAGGTTGAGACAACTCTTGCCAATAGCAACCCATGTCAAGGACGTGGGGAACCCACAGCCCCATTACAAAACAAACCAATCTGAGTCCACAGTTTTCTAACACAAAGCTCAATTAAGCCTGAGTTCACTGGGAGAATGTGCCTGCAAAATTTAAGGCCCATTTCATGGCTGCCTCTCTCCAGTCTCTGCCTTTTGTTTTTTTCCTTATTCCCAAGTAGGCTGTTGTGTGAAGACTGGAAAATCTTAATGATGTGTGTGAAGTCATTCACAGTCCCTATAGCTCCCTCTTTTAAGTCAGTGTTCTGGAGAAGTCTTAGGCTCCCTATACAGAGTTTTTCTTACAGAGGCTAATCATGGCAGCTGTGGACGGGCATTGTGGTGGCCTGGTGCCCACTGATGTTTCCAGCTACATGTGTGCAATGGAAAGTTTCCATGCTGTGATCTTCTTGTTCTACTGAGGGCTTTGGATTCAAGCCTTTACTCAGAGACCATCTTCACTCTGTGGCTTCTGTGTAATACTGGGCTGTTATGGAGGCAGTACTCTCATCAAAGGATTCTGGGAAATTGTCTACTTCTTGCTTTATTGTTAGTCAAGTCTCAAGGATGTGGATTATGCTGGAGCCTATCTTAAGATCCAGACTGGAATACTGCTTCTCTCTTGTCATTCAAAGATAGTTCTTTGCTTTTTCTACCTAGATAACAGAGACTTTCTATATACTCATCTTTCATAAGATATTCTATTCCATGTCCTTATTCCCAGTGACCCCATTCCTAAAAACAAGTCATCTTTGCTCTGAAAATATAGAAGCAATGTTTGGGATTTAATGAAGAAGGCCCATAGTTCTGTCTCCTCCCAGTGCCCTCCAAAACCCTAGCTTCAAGTCAAGAGTAGAATATCACTACTGGCTTATCTCCTGTACAGACAGGAGAAAGCCCCAGGAGACAGTTGCAGTCCCTTCATGCTCATGCTACAGATTCTTTTGCAGGACAATACAACACTGATGGGTATTTGGTACCTGCAAGCCTAGCCTCTAAGTGTGTCATATATTGGCTCAGTTGATTTTCCCAGGAATCCTGGGATACCTGCAGTGGTAACAGTCCCCATTGGCAGAAGCTGAATAGTTTGGCCATCAGTACACATCAATCAAGTAGAAAACTAGTTTTTCTGAGGAACAGGGCAAATGATATCAGCCATCCAATAGCCAAAGGACCCCACATTTCTCTTTCCTGCATATATGTATATATAATTTATTAAAAGCTAAAGGATTGAGACCTTAATTTGATTATTATTCTCCTCATTTGGCATTCATTTTTTTTGAAGAAATAAAAAAGCCTCTTCTTTTTGTTAAAATATCTTGGCTACTAAGCCATGGAAAAACTGTTCATTTTCAACCAAGAAATGGAAAGGGTGGGTCACTAGGAGAAGATGGAAAAGCAGGTCCATTCATCTCGCCAAAGATAGTTCTGTTAAACCTTACTTTTTATCAGGATTCAGCCTGACTAACCTCTTCCAGTGGGCAGCCTTCTCATTCTTGAAGCACGTAGCTTGTGTATCAACTTCAGAGCAAGAGGGCAGCACTTGCCTGATGAGCTTTTGACTCTGTGGGACCATGACAGCAGGAACTTGAGAAGTGGACTCTAATCTCTTCCCACTTGATTTGCTCCATTTGTACAAGCCCCTGAGGACCTCTCAGAGAAATGGGTGCCACAGATAAGAAATGTCCACCTTCTCTCCCACTTGTGTGCTGTGTTGGGTGGCCCATGTTTTAATAGTTTGTTTTATTTTTTGAAAGAAACATGTTGCCTGTCAGAGTTTTCCTGTCCAGCTCTGACCTACCATCATTTCCTTAAAATGTTAAAATTAGAGTAACCTCACATACACTAGTATGCTAAAAGGACAGATACCTTGTCTTGTTCCCTAATGTATTTGTAGCACACTGCACACTACTTAAGATAAAGAAAGGTTGTAATATTTTTTCTTGTTTTGTTTGTTTGTTTATTGAGACAGAGTTTCACTATGTAGCCCACAATGGCCTTGAACGTTCTACATAGCCCAGGCAGGCCAGGGATTTACAATTCTCTTGTCTCAGCCTCAGAGCTCCGAGATGGCAGGCACGTACCACTATATTCAGTAAAGTGATTTTTTAAATTATTAAGTAACTTATGAGACTACCTTATAAGCCTAGCAATTGATTTAATTGTCAATATATTAATTATGCTGAAAGACCAGATGGGGTCTTATGTGCTTACTTTTGAAAAAGGAAACTTTTTGAATGTATTGTCGATTTTGTTTCTAAATCATAAAATTATAGCTGTAGACCAGGGGGATTTAGTGATTTGATGAGCCGTGGAATTAATTGCTTTCTCTGCCCACTTTCAATTACTCTCCCCCTTGTTCAGTCTGTTACAGATGCATGTGGTAGCTTGGACACATTGTTTTACATTTTAAATAGCAGGTCAACTCACCTTTCAGTGTAAACAGGGAACTGTAATCATTCAATTTGGTAGGCTAAACATAGTCACCAAGGCAGGGGATGAAAAAAAAATATCTCCCATATACAAATGTGGAGCCAATGTGCAACCTAGAAAATATCCAAGCATTCCATGTTTTCTGATACAGTTCCCTAAAGACAAAGACAATGTCTTTGCCATTATTTTATGATCATTATCAGTACCAGTGACATTCTGACGAGCTTCTTTAGACCCTCTGGGAAATCTGTAGAAGTTCACTAAACTTCACTCACAGAGTACAGCTCTCTTAAAAACTAAAAATGCAACTATTTCATTCATTATTTTTTAGCACACCTACTTACCGTCGACAATAGAAGTTTATGAGCCTGGTGCTCCATTTTAATGTCAAGGAAAATATAGACTTGGGAGTGCATGCTTGAAACGCTGGACTTAAGAGGTAGGACAGGGCAGAAAGATGTCAAGTTGAAGCAGGCTTGGATTATATAAAATGACCCTGTTTTAAAACCAACAGAATAAACAAAGAGTGGGAATGTAGCACAGTGGTAGAATTACTTCCTAGTACATCCCAGGCTCGGGCTTGGTGCTTAGCACTACCAAAACTTTTTCAGAGAGAGAGAGACAGAG
>NW_021604632.1:2686338-2694518 GCF_004785775.1 Grammomys surdaster
AACCCTGTCTCGAGGAAAAAAACAAAGAAAGAAAGAAAGAAAGAAAGGAAGGAAGGAAGGAAGGAAGGAAGGAAGGAAGGAAGGAAGGAAGGAAGGAAGAAAGAAAGATAGATGATTGAAAGAGACTCAATCAGACAACGTAGTGTTGTCCTCTGGCCTCTATATGCATGCATATATGTATATGTGTATGTAAATACACACACACACACACACACACACACACACGTATGCATTTATATCAACACCAAAATACCAACTAGAAAATAAAACTAAATAGAATAGCAGCATACATGAGCTATCTGGACCTTACAATTGTTTAGTATCAGAGCCATGTAAAATAAGATATCACTATAAGAGAAAACACCATCTGATGGCAGCATATATTTGACACACTTATCATTCAGGTCTGTGTTTTCTAGGTTCCAAGCCTCATTTCTCCAACAGTATTCAGTTTCTGACTTAACAACCTGGGACTCGACATAACAGCAATTAAATCCAACCTCTGCACATCCTTGCCTGGCCAAAGGGCAAGCAAGAGGCTGAACTCAGATTCGAAGCAGGCTGTTGGGAATCTGGACTCTGTGCCTTTTTCCTCTTCGCCCCCTTTGACCTCTATACCCACACTGCTAGCCCTCTGTTTGGTTTAGTCATGTTGCTGGCAAATTGTGCATTAGACAAACAGCACAGGCTGAAGCATTTTGCCACTTAGTGGCTGCATTAAACTCCACAAGATGGCTGCATTCCTTGTCTAGTGACCATTCCCACTTGTCCTAGTTAGCATTAACTGTCAACTTGACACAGCCTGGAATCACTTGAAGAAGCCCTCAGTGGAGTATTTGTCTTTAATCAGGTTGGCCTGTGGGCAATTTTCGAAAGGCCCAGCTCACTGTGGGCCAAGCCATTTTCTAGGCAGGTAGGCCTGGGCTGTATAGAAAGCAGAGCCAGCCAGCAGAAAGCATTCATTTAAGGTTTCTGACTTTTCTCACTGAGGGGCTGAGATCCAGAGGTGTAAGAAAGAAAAAAAAAATCCTTTCATTCCATGGTTACTTTTGGTCAGTCTTTTATCATAGCAACAGAGTGAAACCACAAAAACATTAGCATCTCAATTCCTGATTCGTTTCGTGTTTACCCCTGGGAAAGGTGTCATACATATTCTGTGAAAACCTATGAAGTTCAGGGGTGTACCATTGCTCTTCTGAGAAAATTTTTACAAAGCAGAAAAGAAAATAAGACTGTCAAAAAAAAGCCACTTCCTGCTCCAAGTTATAATCTCTCATAATTATTTTTAGTGCTGTACAGCCTCATTGGAACATTTAAATGTCTTTCTAAAAGTCCAAGTTTCTTGAAATGCCACACTGAGAGCTGGTTTTATTTTGTGTGTTCTGAGGATACTGAAGAAATGAATCTGGCAGGCTGGGAGTCAGTTTTCTTCAGAGATCTGGTCCCAGAGATACCACACATGCTTAAGATTGTTCTACACTTCTGCACATTCAGACAGCATCAAGTGACAAACTGGGTTGAGAAACAAAACAGAAGACTCTGGGAAGGAACGGTGGTGGGGAGATAATGGGGGAAGTTGGACTGGAGGAATTTGAGCATGCGTTTTATCATGACACGTTATATACACATATAAAATTCTCAAACAATAAAAATATTTTTTAAAAACGTGAAAAGAAGGCCAAAAAAATGTATGTCGGTGATAGGCCTGAAGTCTTGGCACAAACTTGTTTGTGCTCCTCTTCTGTCAACTTTCTCTATGATCTAGATGCGCAGTTTTGTACAAGGGGTGAAGTGGAAACTTCTGGTTTCTTCGGAAAGTCGGTTATGTCAAAGGATGGTTTGCTGAAGCAGGCACAGGTGAAAGGATGATTTGCTAAAGCAAACACGTGAAAGGATGCTTGATGACGGATTCTTCGTTAACGACACACTCGTCTTGGTTCACCTTACATTGTGTTATGGATCTCCTGTTGTTGTGACTCCATAGAGAGAAATGCACCAAAAAACTTCGGATGGTGTTCTAGTGGCTTCTTGTCACTCCCTTAGACTTGGGCCAATTGGCAGAGTGATGTCTGCTGATACAGACTCACATGGTGAGGCAAGACCCTTTGGAGGACATGTGGTGTTTGGAAGAAATATAATTAGAACTCAACAAACAGTGACAGGGGCTTGCTTGCATAGCTAGCTTTACAACACTTCATTGGTCTTACCTCTTTGAAGAGAGGGGCACAGCTGAGAACTTCTTGTGGCATCCCTGGTGGTCTTGGTAGTTCTTGTTGATTCATATGATTCGGCTGAGTCCTGGCTGTATCTGCTGGGTCATGCCACCTTTGTTAATTCGTGTTTGCTGTCTTAACATTACTGAACTGGACTGCTGGTATATTCATGAATTATTTGGTCAAGCTGCCCCCACTGAATCCTGTGAACTGAACTGCCGATTTCCTGACAACACAGATTGGATTTGCTCCAAAGAACCATTTCTAAACAGGCCCACTTCTCCTGTATCCCAATAACCTTTCTTTTCCACTATCTCTGCTACGTGGTGGGCTAGAAGAGAGATTAAAGCATTTAGAACCCTTATTAAAAGTAGGATATGAGAAAAACTAAGCCTACAAAGGGGTTCCATGAAATTAGATTTATTCCTTTTATTTATGTTTTTCTTAAAATTGTACTTGAAGTGTTATTTTTTCCATGAAGCTTCACATAGACCTAGAGGTTATATACAGGTCCACTGACCCTGGAGCAGCATCGTTATTACATGTAGACCAACTGTCTTTAACAACAAAGACTTCCACATCTGCCTCCACGGATAGAATGGAAGCCCCCATAGGAAGCTCTCCCTCTGTGTAAGCCCCTTATCACATATGTCATCAATATCTTCTTTTTTATTTTGAGATAGGGTTTTTTACTGAAACTCAGGCAGGCCTGGAACTCACAGCAACCCTCCAGTTTTAGCCTCTTCAGTGCTGGGAATACAGGCTTAAACCGTCACTGTTTCAAAATCACTTCAATATACCTGATTTAATTTAGCTCAGAACTCAAAGATGAAATCCTTCATTATGCTGTAAGGCCCAAGCCATGTGTATCCTCACCCTTCCACTGGAAAATATTTCATAAGGATTGATACTCGAATAGACCCACATGTCCCAGTCCCACAGGGCATTGAACTGGGATCAGAAGACCTGGAAGAGAGAACTGGAGGACAGGGAACGCAAAGAATGGGTGGCTTGTCTATAGTCTCATCAAACCACCGATTTTAATTTTTTTCACACAGGGATTATATACACATAGAGGCAGGATGTGGGGAAGGGGATGACACAGGAGCATAGGTGTTCTCAGGGGGAGTACAGATATCTTCTAGAACAGAGTTTTGACTGGGTGAAGAAGCAGGGAACAGGTCACTTATGACTCTGTCTATGATTTGTTTGTTCTTATCTAAGCTGGTACTTTGTACCAAGGCTACCTATCCACAAGGTCTATGACTACTTGTTCTTATTCAGGCTGGTAATTTTCCACTAAGGCTGCCTGCCTAGAAGATCCACAGCTATCTGTTCTAGGGTCAGTGTTTCCCCACAGAGACCAAGACTTTGTGTTAGCAGGCATGTGTGAGTGACTCAGGCCTATCGCTGATTTTAGGCCTTCAGTGTAAGCAAGGCTGCTCCTTTCACCCACAGTGAATATTAATGCCTGAGGGGGACTTGAACTCCAGACACTGCAACTGTACTCATTCAGACAAAGAAGACATTGCCCTGGAAAACAGAAGTGTGCTGAACATGAGCACTACTGACAAGTGAACCAGACGGTTACTGGGAAAGGGTCACATGAGCAGAAGCGCTGTGTGACCAGAGCCATCCCATCCACTACAGGAAGTTTAACAGCAACCCTAGCCTCTGTCCGCTGGATTCCCTTAACTCCTCCCTAGTCTTGACAATCAAAAATGCTTCTAGACGTCTTTAGTATCAAAACTGCTTCCCTAAGAAAAAGTACACTATACTAATTTGCCTTCCTCCTCTCTGAGCATCAGATTGCCAGTGATAAAGGTTTTTTTTAATATAGAATAAAAATTCCAGCAGTGTTTCCTTTATCTTAATACTTTTTAACCAAGTCCTTGTGTCTACAGAATTTATAATTTGCACTGTAAATAATGACATTGTAGAAAGAAGTCCTGAGATATTAGCATTGTACTGTGTCTGCCCAGAAGTGCCACTCTGGCCTCAGTTAGTGAATTGACCTCCCTGGATTCCTAGTCCTTGATTTCAATAGCCAGGCTAACTGATTTCCAGCACTCTTTTTATTCATAGCCTGGGCTCTGTTATACAATCGTGTTATTCATGCAGATTTGCAGAGACTGTCTTTATGCTTAATGTTATGTTCAGACCCAAACTATTTTTGAAATATTTAAGAAATCATATCCATCTGGTCTGCAACGCTTTCTAGGAATCAGCATTTAAGCAAATGTCCTTCCTCTGTGGTGACATGAAACCCTGGGCCAACTTCCCACATCACAGTACTTTGAAACAAAGTTGGTTCTTTTTCCAGCAGTCTAAAGAGTGAAGTGCTTGCACTGTTTTGTTCCATTTTGTTTTTAATGAGATTATGTGGCTAAAGAGATTGCTCAGCAGCTAAGAATACTGGCTCCTCTTTCAGAGGACTTGAGTTCTGTCTGCAACACACATGTTGGGTAACTCACAACTACCTGTAACTTCAGCTCCAGTGAATCTCAAACCCTCTTCTGGCCTCCTTGGGCCCCTGCACACACACACGCACACACACACACACACACACACACACACACACACACACACGCGAGAATAAAGTATCTTTAAAAATTAAGATCCTAAATCTTATTAATTTACAATTTCCTGACTGTTAAATTTTTTTCCAAACCTAAACCCTGTCTATAGATTATAAATAACAATATGTCTTCCAAAATAAAATTTAATGTTTAGCACCATTTCTATGGTTCATAAGTATGCAAGCACTTTTTTTAAAGAATCAAGTACAGTTCTGTGAGAAGATTCTTCTTTAGGTCGATACAAGAGTGGGACTTCTTGCCTAGATCAGAGGGATTGTAGTATTCTGGACTTTGCAATGCCAAAAGAATTTAACACCCTGACATAAATGTCAAACTGGTAATAACCGGCACATACAGGCTTCAGCGATGTACACACAGTTTTTACTTGATAGATACTGTGGTTCCATTGACCTACCTGCCAACCAGCACATTTACTCCTTGCGAATGATCTAGATTAAGTTAAAAAAAATATAAATTTCTCTTCATTTGCCTAATTTGCATACAGTGTCCTTTAGTTGTAGCATTTAATTAATATTGTAACACATCAAAAGTGCCAAATAATAATATTTGGACAGTCCCTCATGGCCACACGTTAATTCAGATTTTTTTCACACACCAGAGAAATTAAGGCCCGAAGTGGTTGTGTTAGAACCTAAGGGTATCTTTGGTTGTTATTATTCCCCAAGCTTCTAATTATGTTCTTAATATATGATAAGTAAAAGCAACTCGAAGGCAAAACACATCTTATCATGTGACACCTTTTCATTCTTGTCGTGTGGACACTCAGCTCAAATAGCCTAATGACACTCTACCACTAAAGCTGCTCTGTGCACACGAGAGAACGACGGTAAAGGACCTGTGGCTTTAAATGTTTTCATGCATCCATAGATGAAACTGATATTATTCAAAATTAAATGTGATGTAACCAAAGAGGTACTTGGAGAATGGCTGGAAGTCGGACTGGCAATGATCTGAGATCACTGTAACACAGCAGTGAGCTCACCTCGGCCCGCTAGGATCTGGATAGGAGAGAACATATCGGCCTTGGGATTCCTTTTTGAAATGCTTCAGTTTTCTGTTTTTGTCCTGTTATATAAAAGTAGATTCTTTTCTCATACAATAGATCCTGATTATGCTCTCCCCTCCCCCTGCTCCCATCTGTTCCTCCACATCTCTCCTCCCATCAAGACCCACTCCCTTGTCTTATTAAAAAAATAAATAAACAGGCTTCTGAAGGATAGTAAAGTAAAAATATAATATAATAATATAATGGTATTTTAAAAAAAAACCTATTGCATCAGAGTTGGACAAGACAAACAAACAGAAAGGAAAGAGCCCAAGAGAAGGCGGAAGAATCAGAGATATCAAACTCATTCACACACTCAGGAATCCCATGAGAACACTAAACTGGAAACCATATTATAAAGACAGAGGGCATAGTCTAGACCTGTGCAGACATTGTACAAGCTGCTTCAGTCTCTATGAGTTCATATGAGCTTTGGTCATGTTGATTTATATGGCTTGTTTTCTTGGTGTCCTACAACTCCTCTCTCTGGCTCTTACACTCTTTCTACCTCCCCTTCTGTGGGGTTCCCTGAGCCCTATGGGGAGGGATTTGATAGAGACATCACAGTTAGGGTTGAGTGTTCCAAGGTCTCATTCTCTGCATGTCTGGCTGTGGGTGTCTGTAACTGTCCTCATCCGCTGCAGAAGGAAGCTTCTCTGATGATGGCTGAGCAAGGCACTAATCTATGAATATAGCAGAATGTCATTAGGAGTCATTTTATTGCTGCAATTTGTTTATTTCTTTGTTAGAACAGTAGTATTTGGTTTTTATCCTAGGTCCCTAGGCTGTCTAGTTTCATGTCCTTGTCACCCAAGCAGTTTAGGGTATTAGTTCCATCTTTATTTTGATTTATGTATATATGTATGTCTGGACACATGAGTGAAGGCACCCTCAGAGACCAGAAGAGGGTGTTGGATGCCCTGGAGCTAGAGTTACAAGTACTTGTGAGTGACCTAATATGGGTGCTGGAAACTGAACTTAGGTCCTCTGGAAGAGCAACAAGCACTATTGATAACTGAATCAGCACCCTATGGTGATAACCCTTGAGAACTGCCCAAGTGGCTCTGACAGATAGCCAGAATTGATAAATAGCTAAGTTATCAGAGATGGGAGGTTTTAGAAATCCAATAAAACATACTGAAAATATATAAAAGGACCTAGTTTATGTAGCAAAGATGCTTATACCCTCAGGGTCAGTCACTTAGGTAGACATATTGATATGATTGTGGAGATGAAGGGGACTTTGGCTTCAACACTCTTGGTAATTCTTAAAGAGAATCATCTCTTAAAATCCCCTGGGGAATGACAGAGCCATAACGTTGGGTAATAATATTCATGTCACCACATTACCAATAGCTTCCAACATTAAAAAATGAGCAAGCACCACCCATTAGTGAGTTCTCAAGACACAGATCTCTAGATTATGATTATCTGTTAATATAGTTTTATTAGAAATCCTCTACTGTTTTGCGATGAGAAAAGTCAAAGTGTGAAATTTTATTATAATTGATATGATTTCCATTTGGAATACAGAGAATGAGGCCTTAAAGAAAGGAACCAGGGGACCAAGAAAGGATAATTATATAACTGTAATCATAGACATTTTGTAAAGGTTGTATTCTATTTTTAATCATGTGTATGTTTCTGTGTGGGTATGTATACATGAGCACAGATAATTTCAGAGGTTAATATAGTGCATGGATGGACTCTTCTGGTACTAGGGTTACAGGTGTTGTGAACCACCAGATGTGGATGCTGGGAGCCATTGCAAGAACAGTGTATGCTCTTAACTTCAGAACCATCTTTCCATGGCCAGAAAGCATCTCTCTGTCTCTGTCATTCTCTGTATCTCTGTTTCTGCCTTTCTCTCTCTCCTCTCTCCCCCCCCTTCTTCTTGGATCCAGCTGGAACCCCCCCTAGCTGGAAAAACATGAATGCTGTTTTGCTTAGTTTGTTTTTAATCTTATTTTATTTAAAGACAGTATTTCCTTATGTAGCTCAGGCTGGCTGTTTCCTAGACTACGAAGGTATTAAACTGTTTGCTAATTTTTATTCCTTGTTAGAATAAAATATAAATACAAAAGTTTCTGTGAGAAATGACTTAGGAGTGTTGGGAAGATTTTAAGCATAGATGGACTTAGGGTATTTTCTATCGTGCTGAAATAAAAACGAAGCTGGTCAGCTCTATTTTTTAAATACTTATTTACCTTTGTTTTTAATTGTAGGGATATATGTGCATCTGTGTGTGGACATGTGCATATGTGTACAGGTGGCCACATTGTCCAGAAAAGTGTATTAGACTCCCTGGAGATGTTATTTTAG
>NW_021604632.1:2694618-2695680 GCF_004785775.1 Grammomys surdaster
CCCCCCCCTCTCTCTCTCTCTTGAAAAGCATGAAAAGGAATCTTTGCATAATTCTCTAGTAAGCTAGGTGTATCCCAAAGATGTCACCTTTAGCAATCATCTATCTTGATTATACACACGAGTGTATACCGTATTTGTTTGATTGTTTGGGCACTGCCTTTGGAAGTACAGAGTCTGCATTGTTCTTTGTGCCATGTTGACACTTTCACTTAATTAGATAGGTAATTAGCCTAACATGTTAAAAAATTCTGGTGGAGGAATGTGATTTTCACCTGATCTCAACCCCATTGCTACATGGTTACTCCCTGTGGTCCAGCCTGCTGGCTTTGAAGTGATATGCGTGTGCCATGCTATGGCCAACACTGAAGCATTTGAGCCTGCCAGCCTTCCCCCCTTCCTTGGGCTGGTTCACGTCTTTGCAGCTCTCTGGTCAGGGGTGAGCTCTGCTGACCAGCTTTCTATGCTGCACGGTTTCCGTACCAAGTTGCTGTTTCTGTTTCTCTGCAGTGCATATCCTCTAATGATCTTGCTTATTGATTGTTTTCCTGGCCTGTCCTCTTGCTTCCTCTACCAGCACGCAGCCTTCAAGGAGGCAGGTGTTTTGTCTGTCAGGCTCACAGTCGAGCTCCTAACTGGACTACTTCCTGGTGTGCGGCTTGCATCCACATATCATTTTCTGGATAAACAAATGAAAGCAAATCCACCTACCATGCTCAATGGAGAACTGGGCTGCCAAGCTTCCCTCACACCCATTCTCCACACCTGATCTCTCTGTACTTTTACAGATCTTCCTCCACGCAGAGTAGACAAGATGTTAGTCACCCGTTCTTCTCAGTGTTTGCTAAGTCCTTGCAATTTCTTTCTAAATTTTCTGTTTCTATCTGCTTTCTAGTCTTACATAGATGTTTGCTCTGGTAGGATCTCATATCTAGATACCACTTTACCATAGATAGTCACTTTAAAATTTAGAAATTCAAAAGAAAGAAGGAAAGGAAGAAAGAAAGGAGGAAGGAAAGAAGGAAGGAAGGAAGGAAGGAAGGAAGGAAGGAAGGAAGGAAGGAA
>NW_021604632.1:2695690-2744891 GCF_004785775.1 Grammomys surdaster
GAAGGAAGGAAGGAAGGAAGGAAGGAAGGAAGGAAGGAAGGAAGGAAGGAAGGAAACAAGCAGGGGATATGGTTTTGTTGATACAGTGTTTGCCCAGAATACATAAGATTATGGCTTCCATCCCTAGTACCACATGAGGACATGGTAGTGCAGACCTGTAATCCCAGCACTCTGGAGGTGGATGCAGGACAATCAGAAGTGCAAGGTTATCCTTAGCTACATAGAAAATTTCAGGTCACCCTGGGCTATACGAGACCCTGCCCTATCCCCCTCCAAAAAGGAAAGCCATGGTATAAGTTTCATTCTTCCACATCCTTCCTCCCTGGGAATTTGCAGGTCTTCTGGTTTTGGAAGTAAAAGTTATTTCTCCTATGCTTGACTCTCTGCTTGTCTAAGGATGTGTGCTGACCAGTAGGAGTCATCGGTGATAGTGAGTCTGTTACCATGCAACTGTTTCTCTTAGAAACTCCTGGCCACCTTGGGGAAGAGTATTGGGACCCTGACTCACAGTCAATTTAAAGAAGTCAGAATCCAGGTGACATCATACTGCCTACCCGACTCACTGAGTTAGCATAGATACAGTAGTGTTACCTTGGGGAGGGGGAAGGACTAGTAGAGCCCAGACCAGCTTCAAAATCCTTAAGTAGCTCAGTATGACCTTGAAGCTTAGGTTCTCAGGCCTCTATCCCCTCAGTGCTAGGATTATAACCATGTGGCATAATAGCCATCTGTGTGTGTGTATGTGTGTGTGTGTGTGTGTGTGTGTGTGTAGCTGGGGATGAAGCCCTAGGCCTTTTGCATATAAAGCAAGCACTCTGCCAACTGTGCCACATCCCCAACCTTAATGTTTTCAATGGATAGATTTTAAGATGATTTCCTGTATAGATAGATGCCTTGACAGAGAATATAGTATCTAAATGTGAGACGTTACCATAAAGAAATATGTAAAAATGCAGGAAAGTAGCTGAGAAAACAGAGAGCTGGAAAAGAAATTATGAGATCCTTAACAAAACCTGGAAAATAGCATTCAATCAGTTCTGGAAATAGGGGGTTTATTGTAACAAACAACAGCCCAAATTGCTGCTCATGGGTGGGAAATAGAAACATCATATTTAAGGAATGCTAAGCTCTGAAAAGACATCCTCCAGTTGGGCAATTAAAATGTTGCTGGTTTGGGCTGTACATGAAGGTATAGGAAGAGTCAAAGTAGTGGTACATGAAACACACCTCACTGAAAAGCAGATCCTAGCTCAAGTTCACAGCTTCCTCATACACACATACACACACACACACATACACACACACACAGACACACACACACACACAAATGGGGGGGAGGAGAGAGGGACAGAGAGAGATAAAGACAGAGATAGACAGACTGAGATAGAGAGACAGACACACACAGAGAGACAGAGACAGAGAGAGACAGAAAGACAGAGAGACAGAGACTGAGACATACAAACATATATACAGACAGACAGACACATACATACACACATACATGCTCAGAGAGAGAGAGAGACAGAGAGAGAGAGAGAGACAAAGACAGAGAGACACACATAGAGACAGACAGACTGACAGACAGACAGACAGACAGACAGAACCACAATCTATTTAGTATTGTTCATACATGTGTGTGTGTGTTTTGGGTTGCCCATCTGAGATGAGCTAACCTGTTACCCCTGGAGAAAACTGACTCTCTCTCTCAGCAGTCACTGTTTAAGTCTCTCAGTCTCAGTAGAACTCTTCGTGTGGTGGTGGCGGGGGAGGGGGACTTACAAAACTTCTGAAGTCCATGTTGGCATGTAAACTGGTGTTGTCAGTACAGAATGCTTTATCAGCAAGGACATTGTTGAGATTGCATAGGTACAGCTTCCCTGTCATGGCTAGACAACTTTACATAGCAGCATGCATCCTGTTCCCCTGGCTTTGACAATCTGTAACATTCCGTTTTCTGTGGTCTTAGGTATGGGAGTTGGGCTGTAGGTGTATTAACTGTGGCCAGGCACCCCATAGTCAATTGCTGTCTCCATTATGATGAGTTGAGGATCCCTGTGATTGTCCCCATTCAATGCAAAAAGTAAGCTGTTTTTTGATAAGAGGTGATAGCTGCACTCACCTGTGGCTATACGGATACATATTTAGAATGCTGCTGGAACTTTTATTGGTCTAGGGAAATGGCGTCCTTGTTTTTGTAAGCTCTATCAATTTATCAAGGAGAAAGCTTACTTACTGCTTAATGAAGCTGATCGTAGCACACACGGTACTCTTGTTCACTTAGAAAAGCACCCATTCACTAACTAGAACTTCTGGGCTGTTTGCTTATTTTTAAGGATTTTTTTTTTCTAAGTAGCATTATTACCACATATTCTCAAGCAGTCTGAGGACCTTCGTTGTTGTTTTTTTTCCTTTTTCTATTTCTCTTTACTTCCTTTGCTAGTTAGTGGTCTTTCGTCTGAAGGTTCTACGCTACTGTAGTGTTCTTGTTAAGTTAACCTATCAGCTAGTTGTATCTGGAAGAAATCTAACCTGTGGATTATCTTCCCACTTATTTATCTTACATATAATCTGAAACACTAACCAGTATTGTGAACTGTTAATTTTCCACATGGAATTAATGAGAAAGCACAATGCCTTCGTTTCTTGACTTGTCACAGTGTATTCTTCCCACTTCTAGCATAGGAACAGAGCTTGATGCATGTCTGAGGGTTCTGCTTCCTCTCTCTTCCTCTCCCTATCATGTTATTTACTATTTTTTTTAAACCACATAGCCAGGTACTTCTTCAGTCAACAGTCACCAACCTAGCAGAAAGAATGGGAAATGCATATGTGGACTGTGTTTATAGCAGGTAACAATATATTTGGGAAAATAATGTAACTAATATCAAGAGAAGAATTACACATTATTAAAAAATGATTTGGAGATATTTGCTTTAACATCCAGGGGATGAGTAATGATTAATACAGCCATACTGTATTCTTAAATTATTCATCTGGGACGATTTTCATGTAGAAAAGCAAAGAGACTAAAACAATTTTCATGTCTTCTTCCTTCAGCCATGGGGATCTCTGTGTTCTGTACTGCTGTGTGATCTGAATTCGTGCAAATGAAATGGATCTTTTATTAATACCATCATCGATTGTGCCTGTTTCCTCGGGCCTGCCAGCGGATAGATGGCTGTCTCCCACTGCAGATGTTTATAGATACTAGTATTTCCATGAATTCACATCTGATCTCAATGGGAAATGCAGGTTCAGGTTCTAATAAGGACCCAGACCTGTCAGAAAACAGGACGAATGCCAGTGGGTAGCAAATGCTATTCTCCACACTTGGTGAATCTTTCTCCGTGTTTCTATCTGATGAGAGGTAGAGACTCATACATTGGTGGGGCCAGAAATCATACCTCAAATAGAACACCTAGCTAGAATCCTTTCACATCTGAGAGTCATCTAAAAAGCCATCTTATTTTCCCACCAGCGGTGAGATGTTGTCCCCAGACGCAATTGATTAGTAAGGAAAAGATAGCCTGTTGGGAAATATAAAAATGATTTTGGCTTAAAATTACTTCTGTGTTGAATTCTTTGATGGGGCACCTTTCTGCCCTGCATTTCTATTATATTTCTATTATGCTTTGGCCCAGTATGAAATAACTATTGGATATAATAATAGATCAATTTGATGGGACACAAACACATATCAATTTTATCACATGAAATAAAAAATAGTGGAGATTGTTAGAAGAGAATGGCTAAGTCAGAGTGTGTAAACCACTAAATATTTTGGGAATATTGGTCCCTCCTTTCTTCGTCTCCTCCCTCATGATCTTAGGTAACATCATTCTTTCCATTTTCTGATCTCCTGTGGTAATTAATCCAGCACCTCAGCTGTGAGTTACCTGCTGTAATGACAAATGGAGCATCGTATTAGCACCTTGAAAGACTATTGATAATCTATTAGAAAACACATCCAGAAAGGGCCCATGGGCATACTATATGGTAGAGTTGAATCTAGTCTCCAAGTTCATTGATCCTGAATTCAGGAGTCCAGGATACTTCAAAGTGGGGTACTTTTATTGCCCCTACCTAATCAATCACTTGAAGTACTTATACTTTCATTTGGGTAAAAACATTCAAACGTTTCTTTTCTAGCTATACTGAAACAAACAGAAAAAAGTAATCAACAATGATAATCTACTGCACACAGAACATTAGAACTTAATCATCTGTTTCACAATGACTTTGAACCTGCGAACAACCCCTTCTCCCTTTCTCTGTCAGCTTAGATAGTAAGGTCTTCATTACCAGGAGGGTGAAAATGGACATGAAAATCAAGATAGTGACTTCCATCAAATTATATCAACCCAAAGTATGTTTAAGTTGGAAGCAACAGCTTGAAAAAAGCCACTTCAGTAAACTTTAGCACCATGGAGAGTAAACCTTTAGTATTGAAGACATCTATAATGAGTTATTATCATCTATAATACAAAACAATGTTTTTCACATATGAGTGAGAGGTCTGGAAAGCTGATCTTACAGGAGAGAGTAGAATTCAGTTCCCCAAAGGCTGGGGATAGGTTGGGGGAGGAAGGGAGAAGGGGTTAGTTAGGAAAGTTTTGAAAAACTTCAAAAGCAAAGCATCAAATTAATGATTCAAAATTGACAAGATGGCTCAGTCAATAAATCATTTTTCTTGTGAGTACAAGGACTAACATTCAATCTCTGGAAATCATGTGACAAAATATGGATTTGATGTACACTTGTGATCTAGTTCTGGGTATGCAGAGACAGGAGCATCTCTGGTACTCACTGACCTGATAGTCTAGTTCTGGGTATGTAGGAACAGGAGCATCCCTGGTACTCACTGACCTGATAGTCTAGGTAAGGGTATGCAGAGACGGGAGCATCCCTGGTACTCACTGACCTGATAGTCTAGGAAAGGGTATGCAGAGACAGGAGCATCCCTGGTACTCACTGACCTGATAGTCTAGTTCTGGGTATGCAGAGACAGGAGCATCCCTGGTACTCACTGACCTGAGAGTCTAGTTCTGGGTATGTAGAGACAGGAGGATCCCTGGTACTCACTGACCTGATAGTCTAGTTCTGGGTATGCAGAGACAGGAGCATCCCTGGTACTCACTGACCTGATAGTCTAGGTAACTTAGCAAATTCCAGTCCAGTGAGAGACCCGGTCTCAAAAACATATAAATATGGATAAAACCTGAGGGACGACATGCACGTGATATTATTCTCTCATGTACACATGCACATAATATGATGTGTGTTCACACTTATACACATCTGTACCTACAAACACAAATGTACGCACATGTACACAAAATACTTTATATTTTAAACTCTACCAGTTACTTAACACATCTCTATTTCCACATCTGAGAAATCAGAATTACTATAGCCTAACCTACTACCTACCACTCATTTACACTTTAATAAAACATTCTACTAAAATATTTGTTTTGTTTATTTTAAAGTGTTTGGTAGCCTCCACTGATATGAAATGAGGAACCATCCCTAATTTCTATTCATGAGAATACTTTAATGGTTAATATTTTGTCTGATTTAAGATTCTGGCTATTGACACTGAAGACAATCCATGACACCTGCTAAATAGACAGAACTGTTCCAAAAAGATGATTGCTTTTTTAAACTTTAAATTATCTGGAAATTAGAAGCAGTTTTAAAAAAATACTTTTTAGGGTCAAATCTTCTCACCATATCTTATATGCAGGATGGAGCGAGTCACTCCTTTACAGAACAATAAAGAGGAAGTAGAAAGAATCAGGGCCATAAAGTCATGTTCTAGCATGCCCATGTACTAGGCCATAGCTAAGACACAGTCACCTGTAAGAGGATAGCTTTAAAATAAACACCTTCCTTGTCGTTTTGTAATCTAGAGACAAGACTCTCCTGTGAAATCCACCCATCACGGCCAAAGTAAGAGAAAACCCGTAAATCTAAATGCTTGGCTTCTCTTCTCTCCTTTCCTCCCAAATCAGGAAATACTCCACCTTGATTTGAGCATGACATTCATCTCATATATTTTTGGTATGGCCCAATTTTCTCCATGTCAAGCCCATCACCTTGCCATGCCCAGTTTTACTTCCAAACATCCCCAGGAAGCTAGCCACAGCTCCATATCTCCAATTAGCTTTAGCTCTGGCTGCCTCCTGGAGCCATGATGACGGCAGAAGTCTAATTTCCATGCATCGATGGCTAATTATATTCTCCTGGTAGAGTCTCACCACGTGATCCACCTGCACTAGAGGCTGGGCTGCCCTAGAGACAAAGGGTATATATTTTTAAATCAGGCTCTATGTCATTCAAATTTCATCTAATTTCAAGCTTATTCCCACACTCTCTTCCTCTGGGCAGAACAAGCAGATTGCTTGCAAGAGCCAGTTCTTAGGTGAATTCCCGTCATCCTGACACCTCTCCCAGACCAGCATCTCTACGACCTACCGTCATTGCTTTTGGAAAGCAGCACACTACCCACTAAAGCACGCCAGAGGCCTACCCATGTGTACCTTCTTTCTCCTAATCTACCTTTTTATTGTTTTTATGCTTCATAAGATATCAGATTATTAAATTTGCTTCCACCTTTTATTCAGGCCACTTAAACAGATTGCGATGACATTTGCCAATGGGTCAATGCATATTAATAAAGCACCTACTTTGCTTCAGGCAGGGAGGGACCTGGCTGCTTTAAAAATAGCAGCAAGCTCCGGGGACACCGGCTGTTGATAACTAACAAACCAATAAGAGAACGTTTGTAGAAATACTCAGTACGCTATCGCTAAGAAAGAAGTGCAATAATGCAGCATAGAAGACAGACTGACAGAGGACATAACATAATTTTATATTTCAAGATCAGAAACACAGTCTCTGGAGAGCCGACATTGTAGGATAGACCTAAATAGCCTGCGGAAGGAAGACAGTCCACTTATTGGTCACATCGCTCAGGGTCTCGCCAGTATGTTGCTTTAGAACTCTGAATTTTCTTCAGAGTGAGATGGGAAGTCATTGGAGAATTATGAGTACGATGCGATGTGGTTTGACTCCGTAAATAAAGCAATGTGCTCTGAATTAATAAGAAAGGCTTACCTGCTGCTTGTGGAGTAAGCACTTTGTTATGAAAAGGTTAGAGGTGTATGGACTTCTTAACACTAAAAAAAAGGAGCAGAGGGTGGGTGTGTGCCTTTTTGAGCTTTCTTTTCTTTTGTAGGACAGAGGATTGAACCCAAAGCCTCATACGTGAAAGAGTAAGTGCTCTACTGCTGAGCTACATCCCCATTTGATGTAGGAGTTCTCACTTAAGTTGTTTAGGCAGGCCTTGAACTTGCCATCCTCCTGCCTCAGCCTCTGGTATAGCTGGTGTTACAGGCCTGTATCAGCAGTCCTAGCTTCTGAGTATAGTTTCAACACAGAATTAATTATTAGCATTAGGCTGAAAGGTAAGTGATATGTGTGGAACATAAGGCTCTGTGGAGTGGCCAAAGGACTTCCATTGGAGCTGCTGTCTGGAGAGGAGCTGCGTAGAGGAGAGGAGACCAGGCAGAAAGATAGGTTCAGGATGAGTAGATCTACAGAACAAGAACATGAACATATTTAAGCATAGACCACACTGGCATTAGAATACAGAACCAACAATCACACTCAGGGACACATGAAACCCTCACATAGTTAAGAAGAAATTGAAAGATATTTATCTATGAGTCAACTTTTAAGTGTTTTCCTAATTTGGCTTAGGAGGATAATACAAGGTACAATGAGGATCCTCTGAATTAGTATAAATTAATTTGATATAACAATGGCTTTAATTATGACATTTCATACGTGTATACAATGTACTTTGGTCACATGATACCCCATTACACGCCTGTGCCCCCCTCCCCTAGAATATCCCTTCTAATGTTATGCCAATATTATTATTATTATCATCATCAATAAATTTCCTTAGGGTTGCATGAGGGAATGTGGGCAGGGAGTTAATTATAGGGCAAACCTACCAGTGTCTGTTATTGAAGAAAATGTCCCCACCTCAGTAACTACACAAGCCTACAGATAGTCAGGGAGAGTCTGGCCTACTGAGCCCCTACTTCTTAGAGACTATTAACTGCCCCTACACCTTTAGAAAGCTTAAGATAGCTTTTTAACCAGACCCTTAAACAACCAGAAAACAAAATGATTGATTCTCTAATTCCTGAATGATGCCGATTTATAACAGACAGTGTTTAGTCCAGGAAATTATTGTATTGCCCTTTATTAAATTGTTATAGCAAGTCCATTGTTTTTTTTCTTCTACGCTTAAATTAGTTCCCATCTTTGACCAAATTTAATGAAACAACCTTTATATCCATAAACCATTTTAATAGGTAACTCTTTTGATAAGTCTACCCCTATAAAGCAAAACCCATAATTGGGGCTCATTTACTCCCCACAACTATGCTCCTGAGTGCTTACTGAAATATCTTCAATTACACCATAAATTGAGTTTACCTCGGACTCAACATGCTAACTTCTGGAGGTCTCTGTGCCACTATCCACCAATCCAATATCTAGAAAGCATTTCCACCCTTGAGTTTTTCTGAATAGGCATTGGCCTTTCCACTTCAGCCTCTGATGTTCAATGTACACTCCACCAAAGACTTCATCTAACATCCAATACTAACAACCTGTGATATGCATATGCTCCAAGCTGGCTTGGGGGAGAAGGTAAGATATTCGCACTCAGGTATGCTGAATTTGAAACACTTCGAGATATTCTAGTAGAGAATTCCAATTATTATCCTTTTCATACAGCAGTAACTGAGGGACTTTGCCTCGTCCAGCTGGGGCTTTTGGTAGAGAATCCCCTGAATATTTATAAGCCCAAGCATGTCTTCATATACTTGAGAGGTTTGAATGCCTAATATTGTTGTAATTGAGAAAAACCCAGGCTGAGAAATAAATTTAAAACCATTCACTATTGATACTGCACCTGCACCCTTGCTGGAGTTAATAACATATTTACAAAAGAATAGGCATTCCATCGATCTCAGGAGTTGGGTTTTGAGACAGTCTCATCCAAGATGAGTTCATAATTCAGAATTGTAAGACGTATGAAGGAAAAAAAAAATCACCACACAAAAATTAACAGAATAATAAGAAGAACTATAGATTTTAGGATATTGGAAACAATGTATTTATAAATGTTTGCGTAAACTAAAAATACAGAGATATAGGAATGGAACAACACAGAGGTATGAATCAAAGTAGATTTTGATTTTTAGTTGTTGATGAAAAGAGCTTACAAATTGTCATTTGTGTACTTACAAACAAGCAAATATGTACAAGAATTAAACAGGTATCATCAGCCAAATGCAGATTCTCAGTATAAAACAGAGCGAAACCAAACAAGATCAGAACATGTGGGGCAGAAACTGCTGAAGCTAAAAACTAGTGTATAGAATCTATGGGTAATGTAGACTCCAATGGAGCAGCTCTAACATAGAATAGAAAGAAAACAGAAATAATGGGTGGGCAAAGGATGCCTGGAAATGCTACCTGCAGTTGACTAGATACAGATAAAGAAATGTTCATCAACTTGAAGATTGTCAGTCTAGATATCACAAACCAAAAAGCTGGACAGTACAAAGAATGGTAAAAAATAATCCCCCATAATATAATATCTAAGAACTGTAAGACAACTTCAAAACAAATAGGGAGCGTGTGAGAGTAATTAGTACACTGGGGGCATGAATACTGTGGAGATATCCTCAATGTCAATTCGACTGGACTTAGAATCACCTAGGAAACAATCTACTGAGCATGGAAGCAAGTGAAAGCATTTCCAGAAAGGATTGCCTGAGTCAGGAAGAGCCAGTCTGAATGGGAGGAACATCCTTCTATGGTCTGGGCCCCTGAAGTAAACAAAATGGATAGAGTGTTCTTCTATATACACTGCCTGTCTACAAATACAAAGTAAATAAGCCTCCTGCACTCCTATTTCTGTGCTTTCCCCTCAAGAATGAACTGTACTGTCAAGGTGTGAATCAAAACCTCTTCCTTTCTGAAGTTCTTTTTCTTGAGTATTTTGTTACAGTAATGAGAAAAATAACAGGTACAGTCCTTGATGGAATAATAGCCAGATCATTCCCAACAATGATTCAGGCACCAAACGATCCATCCAGGAAAGTCAGAGGGCACCGAACAAGATAAATCACAGAAATGTAAAACCAAGGATGTCACAGGCTGTAAAATAACTAAGGACAAAAGTAAAACCTTGGGCCAGCAATATAGCAATATATACTTGGTTGTAAGGACTGCTGTAGTGGAGTCTTGTCTTCAATGCCCAGAATCTACATTGTCAAAGAAGAGAACAATCTCCTGCAAATTGTCCTCTGACAGTCACATGTATGCTGTGCACACAAACAAAAAAATAATGAAATCTTAGTAGAAGAACAAAGAGAAATGATCTTATCGTCAGAGGAGTAACTCAGAATCACAGTGGGCTTTTCTTTTAGAAACCATGCAACTCTAATGACCACTGGGTAAAATAAATTAAAAGAAAACAACAGTCTAAGGGTTTTTGTTTATTTGTTTCAGGGAAATTATCTTTCAAGAGGACAAAATAAATGAAGACTGAAGGATTTGTAGCCAACAAACCTGATCTCCTAACACATTAGAAAAATTTTTGTAGGTAGAATTTTAGAAGAAAGTAAAAAAAAAAACCATAAAAGAACAACATTGGAAAATAATACATGAAAGCAATAAAGTAAATCTTAGTCTTAATTATTCTAGTAGGTCACTATAGATAAATGAATGGCAACAACATTGTAGGGCAGAGGAAGGAAGAATAGAATAACGCCTGCTCCCCAACTGGTAACTGTTTTTGAAAAGTTGTGGAACCATTGGGAAGTGAAGTTTATATGGAAGAAGTGACCTTATGAGTATATGCAGTTGAGAGTCATAGCCACACTTCTGCATCCTCTGTCTATTGACATGTGAATGACAGCCTCTTGGTGCCCAGTGCTCTGCCATCATAATCATGAGGACTGCATGGTAACTGTGAGCTTAGGTAAATCCTTCTTCCCTTGTTTTTGCTAAGTCTTCCATCACAGGGAGAGGAAAGTAGCTAAGAGGGATACAAAGCATCTGCAGTAATGAAGAAGCAGGAGCATGGACATGTGCTGAGATTCTGTATGCTCTAAACTCCACATAGCTACTAACAAAGAACGTTATACACAAAGCACAAGCATACCAGAAAACACAGGCTTCTTAAAGACAAACAAACAAAATACATTGAGAAATGCATTGCTAAATAAGGCTCCAGAAATGTTCTGTGGTTAAGAACACTTGATGCTTTTCCTGAGGACCCACATTTGGGTCCCAGCACCCATGCTAAGAAGTTCATAGCTGCCTGTAACTCTCGATCTAAAGGGTTTGACACCATCTTGCAGCTTCTGCAGGCACCTGGACACAATTGGTATACACTGACATAAACACAGACAGACAAACATACACACACACACACACACACACACACACACACACACACATACACAAACAAACAAACTAGGGGAAAAGAGAGACCATATACAAAAAAGGTTAAATCTTTAAAAAGATAATATATCAAAAGAAATAATGCAGTTATTTCACTGTAACACAGAGTTAGAACACATGAAGGAGATGTCAGAGAGCATAAACACTATGCTGGCATCTGGGGTTTATTTCTGGGGAACATTATACATTTAGATATGATGATGTTTAAGACTACAGGGATCAGACATGTAGTTTCTAGGTCCATGAACCTTCCAAAACAAGCCAAAATGACAAGGTCAAGATCTGTTCAGCTGAAAAGTCTGGAGAAGTGCATGAACAGAGCCAGGCACACTATCATGATGCTTCAAGTTCGGTAGACAACTGGATAAAATCATTCAGTTGAAAATTATAATGTGACACATATGATAATAGCTGTATATTCATATAGGACGTAAAAGTCATCATATGTAAAGTACTTGGAAACTGCATATAAACCTACCTCAGTTAAAATAATTATCATCTGTATTATGGCTTCATTATGAGTTTACCTCTAGTAAGTAATTTTTGTGTTTGAATTCAAGGATGTTGTATTCTGTATGACATTGCAGACAATAAACCAGGTAAACATAAACAGGTTAATAGGAATATTGATATATTTTCTATATTATGCTGTACTGTCTATATTAGATGTTTTAAAATATTTTCAAAGAAGTAGAACTGTATAGCAATCTGAACTTCAAAAAGGTGTCTTCTGGACATGACATGACTCTGGAGCTCATAAATTCACAGCAGTTGTAATTCCTTGCACAAGATAGTACAAGACTGAGCCATTAACATTTCATCAGGATTAGGAGAAGGGCTCATGACACTCCATTCCTAAGGGACTATTGGTCATTAATGGTCACTGTGGTGTGTGTGTCTAAGTTTTTTTCATTGGTCTATCTATTGATAAGTTCCCCATGCTATAGTAACAGCTTCTTGCTCATAATTCATCACACACACACATACACACACACACACACACACACACACACACACACAGAGAGAGAGAGAGAGAGAGAGAGAGAGAGAGAGAAGAGAGAGACAGAGACAGAGAGACAGAGAGACAGAGAGACAGAGAGAGGAAGAAAGAGGGACAATTGCTAAGAAGAAGAGTTTGAACAGAAGAGGGTACAGAGGTAAAGTAATAGATTAAAATGACTAAAATTATTATACATATATAATTAATACATTTATAAATAATTAAATATGTATTTTATGTATAATATATGTTACATAACATACATTATATAAGTTTGTAGTATATATTATACTATATATCATATATTATATAAAATATGCCATTTGTTAATTATAGTATATATTTACAATAATTATATATCCATAGAAAATTGTCAAATAATAAATGAAATTTGAAAGATTATTTCAAAAGAAGTTGAATTGGCATATGAATGTTATAGTCATTGGTTCTATGAATACCAGGAATAAAATATGTGAAAATCATATTATTTTCTTAGCCAGACAATGAGCTCTGCTCTTATATAAAAGAAAAAGGCAATGTCTTCCTGCTTCTTGCTGCCCCTCAATACCTCTTGCTGTGGTTGCATTCCTCTGGGAGGGTGTGCTTGCTGGCTGACTTAGCACTGTGTACTCTTAATCATATTTGAATAGATGCACACATATCTACTTGTATATGAATGTTTGGAAAATATTATTTTCCTGTAAGTTGTACCAAAGACTTTTTAAAATAAATAATCTGGGGCAAGTTGAGATTTAGCTATTATATCAGTTTTGTTCTGCTATTATATGGCATGTAGAAGAAAAACTATTGTTATCCTTGCGCTTGATTCTTAGAGTGTGTGTTCTCATAAAGGACATGTCCACAAGCATGAGCGATAATGTTAAGTAAATATCCTTTCTCCATGGCATATTAAAAAAGGTGGACCTCATAAAATCCAAATGTGATTGTTTGTATCATAGCCTTTTGTCATCATCTTCAAAAAACTCCCCATGAGACATTAATGAAGGAAAAGCAAAGAAAAGAGGGACCAGAGGGATGGCTCATGGGTCAAGAACATTGACGACTTTCCCACAGGACCCAGGTTTAATTCCCAACACCCACATGGCAGCTTATAACTGTCTATACCTCCAGTTTCAAGGGATCTGACACCCTCTCACAGGGATACACGCAGGCAAAACACCAATGCACACAAGCTCCAGGGATCTGCATACTTCTGAGTCCTGCATTTTACCCAGCATCCGCCTTAGCGATGTGTATTGACATGCCTGGTCTTTCACATGGGTGCTAGGGATTTGAACCCAAACTGTCACGCTCGCATAGCAGGCATTTACCAATTTTTCTATCTCCCTGGCCGAGGTGTTTGATGTTTACAACCTTGGTTTATATACATAATAGATTATGAATCTAATGCATGTATAAATGATGCACACCAAGTAATGACCAGAATAACTATGCAATGAACATTCTAGAACACCCTTCTTGAAGTTGTCAAGGCACAATTTGAAGGAAAATGTAAGGGCAGGAGAAACTGTGGGGTTGTTTGTTTGTTTGTTTGGAAGACATATATAGAAAAGTAATTTCATTCTAAGATTCCCTTTCATTAAAACTAAATAAAGCACATGACATTTTCCTACTAGAGGAACTAGCCTGAATTTTGGAAAGTGGGATACCTATTTGCTTTCCAATTTATTGGAATCCATCTACACCTTGAATTTATTCCCATCATCTCAAACTTCGAGTTTAACCTTCAGCACCAAAGAGTAATCCAGGCTCAAAACTGATTTGAAAGTAAATGCACGTGGGTAAAATATTTAGGTGTCACATTTGTGACAATTTATTTTAGAGGCAGGTTGGGAACGATCAGCGGAAGAAGTGGATCATTAAATTAAAAGAAATGTCATTAACAGATGTGATTAAACTTTTTATGGAAAGAGATGAAAGAAATGATATGTGAGGCCACACCTACATATCTCTAATGAACACAGATACCAATTATTGGCCACAGTTTTGTGTCAAGAAAGTGACTATACAACATATTGAAGCCTGCATATTCTGAGTGTAGAAACAGACCATTCAGAGAACTAATTGTATGTAAACCCTGAAGTATAGGCTGGAATCACGGGTGTCAAGATGGCTCAGTGATTTAGAGTACTGTTGCTCTTGCACAGGACCTGGGTTTGATTCCCAGAATTCACATGATGGCTCCCAACCAGCCATAACTTCAGTCCCACAATATCCAGCATTTCCTCATAGTCTCTGCCAAAACCAAACATCTACATGGTACACATACATACATACATGCAGACACAACATTCATATATTTAATAGACTAAATAAATCTGGAAAGTATGCCTACACCAAAAGAGACAGCACTTCGTCAGAGTATGAGTTTCATCAACAGCAAAGAACAGTGGTCTAGACTGTGTGTCTCCAGCTTCACCAAGTCTGCTTCCTGCACACATGCTCATGCATATTTAAAGGCGGTGACAGCTGCGGGCAGAGGCAGCTAAACTACTGCAGTCTGCAAATGACCAGAGTGGGTCACCAACCTTGCTACTTTTCTAACCCGTTCCTGAGTGTCTGGACACCAAAGAACAGTTTATAAAGGTTTCAATGGCACCGTGAAATAACATAAGCAGCTCTATAATGAATTGGAAATCAATAAAGCATTAAAAATGCAAATACATTCTTGTTAATATGATATAATTGTGAGGAACTTTTAGGCATTCAATTACCATTTAACACAAAAGCCTGTAAGGATTTAATTAGGAATCCTTCACCTAATTGAGGTCAAGATTGTTAGCAGTGAATGTCTAATTAGCTTGCTTACAGCAGCCATCTTCTTTGAAACCTCCCTCAGTAGAATCCTTCCTTGAAGACATCCCTTCCTCTACCACACATACTTGCAGAACTATTGCCTCAAAAAAATTGAAGTCCAAAAACAGTCATCCCTCAGATTTATGGAAAGAGACATTTCAGAACCACTGAAAGTACCTGCCGGTACAAGTAAATGTTTTGTATGTTTTGAGACCTTTCCCCTAAAGGAAGTATTCTCCCACTCTCTTTTGACACAGCTGAATTGGTGTTGTGGTAGCTCTTAACTCTGTCTTGCACAGTAGGATCATTGTTAGGTACAGTAAGTGTTACTTGATGCATCGATAAATTTTGCATCGCTATGGTGATAACCCTTGACAGACACAAGGAAGTGAAGACATACTTGGATTCATGGTTTAAGTCCACCATGATGGGGGAAGCACAGCAGAGAGACATGGCATCATATCATGGCATCTGGGTTATGTGACATAGGCCATTCACATCACAGTGGATCAATACAAAGACTGTCAGGACCCAGGGGTTAGGTATCAGCTTAAAATTCTGTCACTCATGGTCTACTTCTTCCACGTAGATTCCCAACTTGTAATGATTCCATGGCCTCCGACAATAGCGCAGCCAGAAATAAATGTTTGAAACACCATCCGCCTATGGAGGATACTTCAGTTTCTGTCACTAACCACAGCACTGGTAACAGTTGCTCTCATAGCTGACAGCAGTTGCTAAACAGGCTGGTAGAGTATATAATCAGTTTATAATTGATGTAGTTGAACTAGACAAAAGGACAATTCTTATCCTAGAGAGGATGGGACAGGATGGCAAGATGCTTCATCGGGATGCTTAGAAGATGGCATGCAATTTAAACCTCAAACATACCCATCTGGAATTTCCCGTTTAACATTAGAGATTGGAAATATTTTAATGGACATCCTGAAAAGAGAACCACAGCTGAAGGGACCTTTCTGTAGAGTCTCTACCTGAGAAAATGGCACTGTGGTACATGGGTTTGACTATATACTGTGGCTATACAGTGTCACGGGGAATGGATGATGGGTAATTTGAAATTGATTATTTTTACAACTTTGGGGCGGGTATTACACAATTTCAATGAAAAATGTTAAATGCCCACCCATATCTTTCAGGATCATAAGACAGAACCTGAGTTATCTTTTTGCTTTCATGATTATTTTAGACAATAGCTGCCTCTGGTAAGTAAGGCAAAATTAATATGGCATTTGATATAGTTCAAGTAAATACCAGGCCAGTCAAAACAAATTAATTAAGATGACCTTGGATGACAGCAGTATTTCTAACAGATGGAGGAATGGATTCTCCTATAGCCATCCCTAGTCAGCTTTTGACCAGATGATGGTCTTTCACAATCTCTATGAAACCTCAGCCAAAACTAAAACCCCCATCAAGTCATCAATATAGTCTTTTTGCTTAAGTGAATTTAGAGCCTATTTTATCCTCTCTACTATCAAGGCCTTCATAATTACCTCAAGGGTAAGGCATAAAAAGAACTAATATTTTGTAGGAGCCTCATAAGGATCCATGAAGATTCTTTGATGTCGAGTCTTCTGTAATAGCCATGGTGGTCTTCTTAACTATTGGTGCCCTCAAAGTGGTTGGGAAAGAAAGGGGCAGTAGGGATAGAAAATACAGAACTGCCCAAGGGTAATGCCTTATTTCCATGTTAAATATCTGAGGAATTTTCAAGCTGGTACTTGAGATATGCTGAGGAAATCTGGCCTGAAAGTTGCTATCCGAGTCAAGATATTTAAAGTCAGTGTTCTATAGAAACACATGTTGAGAACAGTTAGTTTGGAGAAAACACCCATTTCCTAATTACACCTAGCATCAGCAATCCAAATTAGAAATGTATATCATAAACAGCCTGAGGGCTTCATTAAAAGACAACCTAGAACTGGTGGTCACTCAGTTCAATGTGCTTGAGGCTTTATAACATTTGTTATAGTTGCTTCCCTTTCTTTATGTGCTTATTTTTCTTTCTGATTTTAATTTTGAAATTGATTTTTTCAAGACCACAGATGAGACATTGATTTTTTTTTATCTTGGTTTATAGATTGTGAAGTTCATGGTCTGCCTGTCTAGAAGTACTGTCCCCTGCCCAGTGCAAACCATCGCTCTTCCATCCAAGACACTCTTCTGTCCAGATAGATGCTATTCTGTGGGAGAATGTTAAGTTCTCCCATAGCCCATGGCCTCATAACAGGCTATTTTCTTTGTGTAGAAGCTGTTTCCCTCTTCCCTGTTGTTTTTGAACCTGACTTTAAGCAATGAGATTCTCAAAGAGTCACATGATTTTCATACTGGAAAGAAAAACAAAAACAAAACTCCCAAATCTTTCAAGTCTGGATACACAAAACATATTCAATGTATTCGTGCCCCCTGTATACCCCAGGCCTACAGTGGGAATGGCTGCTTTGAGTCATCCCAAGGTCATAGGTCAGGTAGAGGGAGATTTCATTCAAGCATTCTAACACACTATTTGTCACCTTGTGAACCTAAGGGTAGATAGAGCCCAATCTCTGAAAATCAACATTAGGATTATGCCAAAAGCTATTCTCACATCTAGTTTGTAACTTACAATCTGTTATAACTGTACACACTTCAGTAATGGATTCATACCTGACACAACTCATACTCTAACATAACATAACCCACAACTCCCAGCACATTAGTTAAATCTGTTACCAACTTCATACTAGAGTATTTTTTTACCAATTCTAAGCTCTCAGCTGTAGACACTGGCCTGCCTAATATTTTCCATTTCCAAACAGTTCCCATTTTAGTTTCATGAAAGGCCGTGACATTGGCAAAAGAAGGCATGAGAGGCAAAAGTCAAACCTTTGCCAAAGAAGTAAAAATGAAATGTTGTCATGGAATTATTTTATTCATTCACTAAACAAGTATTAATGATCAGTCTTGTTGGCTAAAGGCACGCCAGGAGCCACTGTCTATACTTTCAATGCCAAATGTGACTATTTAGCTCTGCTCTTCCTTGGTAGCCAACACTGTGTGATAAACCAAGTGATTTATCTCCTGTCTCACTTTCAGCTCTCCACCTGTTTTTCAAGTTTCTCCATCAGTAGCTACTGCATGGATCACATATTTTTTACGTATAAAGATTAAAGAGATTGATGCTCTTTATCATATGTTTTAAGATAACATTTACCCACTGACCTTGCCATTTGTATAAATATATTCGAAATGAAGTCTTGATTGTCAACTTCATTTAAAACGTGGCCCTAAATTTGTAGGGATGGAAAATTAAATTATGAGAAAAATATAAAAAGGAGGGTATTAATCTATAGGTGACCCATAACTCCACGACTCAGAAGGCTGAGACAGGAGCATCTTGAGTTCAATGACATAATTGGACAGATTCTGGTTCTAAAATGAGAAAAGGCAATTAAATTACAAAAATATAGGTATATGTTTATTGAAATGAAAAAAATGAAACTTGTGAATCTATTCAAAACAGCTCCAAAATTGTCTGATGAAGTATATAAGGATTTATTAATAATAATAAAAATCCAAAAAAATAATAATAAAAATAAAAAATAAATAAATAAATAATAAATCCCAAAGTCATGGTTATAAAAGGGCCCAGGTCATCTCCACTTGCTTCTGTGCATCAATTACATGCTAACTGATTTCATTGGGGATTTTTATAAAGGTGTCTCTTTTAATAAACATGGTAGGTCTATTACATAAAATATAAAAAGTGACCAAATTTCAAAAGAGGACAGAAACATTATTTTGTGCCATACAAAATTTCTTTAGTTTTCTATGACAGACATTTCGGTGTATTTGGCTTGAAAAAATGAAATGTAACAGATGTCACAAATTCTAGAAGCATTTCACAGGAAGTAGGTGGGGGAGATCAGGAGCCAGCACTGTGGTTATCTGGAGAGAAACATGAGTTTAAAATGCTTTACACAGAACGACAATATTTGGTAAAAATAAATCACACATCTCCAATCAATTGCCTCACACTTCATCAGATATTTATGTCTCTATGTTGGGAGACTACAAACACATTTTGAAAATGATGAATTAGTGGTTGCTTTCCATTGAGTTGATATATAGTCAATTTCTTCTATTATTTGCATACAAGAGCTTTCATTACAAAGCTAATTAAAATATGCTAAACTACTCTATAATTAATTTTATTAAAACCATAATATATGTATAAATTGTCATAGATTGGGTGGGATAAAATTTTCATACTTTTACATTTAAATTTCAATGTGATAACTATTTGGTTTTTATTTTGCTCTAAAATCTAATTGCGAGTCAATCTGTATTCATCACTGTGTTTGTGCTTTCAACTGTCTTTCTTTTTCTAATTCTCATAGAAAAAAAAATAAGGAGAAGAGAAAATGAAAAAAATACTAGGGAGATAATTCATCTGTTAACATGTTTCCAGCAGAGTCAAGAGGCCCCTAGTCCAAGCCTTGGTACCAATATGAAAAGCTGAGCGTGCTGTGTGCTTCTGATCCTTGAGCTGGGGAAGCAGAGATAGTAAGATTCCTGAGGCTTCCTGGCAACCAGCCTACCTTAACCTGTGATCCCCAAGTCCCACTGAAATAACTTGTCTTATAAGAAAATGGGTCATCTCTGAGCCTGAGGTAGCCTTATTTGAGATCGATTACTACCCTACACACACACACACACACACACACACACACTTGTGTAAGTGTGCACATATAGATGCACACAAGCACACTCACAAATACGAAGATATTGATGCTATGATATAGACTATGTAGACTGAAATTATGTCCCTTTATATCATAAATTATATCATATGGTAATAATTAATAAGCACATGAATTTAATTGTAGGACTACCCCTTACTGTATATTATCACAGCAAAGAACTCCCAACTTCTCACATATAAATGTGAAAAGAATGAAAGTATTTGTCACATCTTAGCATCCTATCTGAACCGCTTTATCCTACATAGAATAGCGTAAACTAAGGCCAACAGACATTAGCGTAGAATGGCATGGAGGGAAGCTCCCTTTTGCCACAACAGGGGAGGGGTTACAATGAAAGGAGTAAATACTGGATAAAGTTTGACTTCCTCACATAAATAAAAGAAATCCTTTGTAATGGCGAAGTCCCGTTGGAAATATGGTTAAGAATCCTTACAAATCAGCTGCTTTCTGGCCTTTCCACCAAGTATAGGGATTGTTCAAATCACCATGCAGTTGTTCCCAAGTGTTGTGGTTTCTCGCTTGTGACTTTTACCTTTGTGTAATGTATGTAAAACATATATGCTATTATACAGCTCTTTATTCAACCTGTCCTCACCATATGTAATTCCTTCCCTACACAATGTCCTTTGATCCATACTATTAAGGTCTTTAGTGTAGCGATGACATCGCACTCCTTAAGATCACCAGTTGATTTAGATAGCTTATGGATTACCTTCATTCCCATATTCTCTCTCTTGCTTTGTTTTCTTAATTATTGCCTTTTCTTTCCTTTCTCTTCTCTTTCTTCCTTCCTTTCTTTTTTAAAAAATCTAACATAAACATCCAAAATCAGAGTCAAATTGAGAAAGGAAGACTGATGGATAGGGACATAATTTCAGAATGGTTAGCTTGAAACGAGGTGGCAAAAGATATTGAGTTGTAAAATTGCATAACTTGGGGTATAGGGAATGAAATATGTTGTACCCTGTGTGCTGTGTATATTACATAGGCTTGTGCACAATCACACGTGTGTTCATATACTTTTGTATTATAATTCTAAAATGATGGCACTTGATACAAATTAAATCAACCTACCAAGGTAAACACACTGACCTCTATTCCTTTCTGCTGCTGTGATAAAACATGCTGATCAAAAGCAAGTTAGTGGTGGAAAGGATGTATTTAGCATTCACATCCAGTTTATGGTTCATCACTGAGGGAGACAGGACAGGAACTCAAGTGGAAACTTGAAGCAGAAATTATGGAGGAATTAGGATGGCTCCTACAGCTTATGTTTAACTATTTTGTAATGTATCCCAGGACCAACTGCTCAGGGGATGTTGCCACCTACAGTGGGCTGGGCCCTCCTATGCCAATCATCAATTAGAACAATCTCCCACAGATGCATCCACAGCCCATCTAATCTAGGCAATTCTTTAGCTGAGACAGTCTTCTTAGGTGGAGACTGCCCTTCTCAGGTGACTCTAGCCTGTATCAATTTGACAGTTGAAGGTAACTATGACATACACTGTTTTCTTTCTCCATAAAATGTTATATTATTTTTTTATGTTATCAGAGCAAGAGATCTTCAACAAGCATGCACTTCCCAGTTTTAATGGAAGTTAGACATAAACGAATTTTAGAGGGCCTACAAAATCTTTATATGCTTGGGGTGCTTCCAAAAGGAACCAGATGACGTCAGTCACCCAGCTGTTCGATCCTGCAATGGTAGGTGGGTCCTGTCTGGAAAGCTTTCAGATGTATCATCCTGACTTTATCCTTTGGAGGTGTGTTTCCTTCCTGTAATATTTGAGAGCATGGCAGATAGATGGAAGGAGTATTTACAGTGACCTTTCTCTATAATGTTAGAGATCCTGTTGCTTTTCACTCAGATTGTATAAAGTTCTGAGCGCGCCTTCACCCGTTTAGAGCACCTGTTTTGACACAGCAAATAGAGTTTTGGCGAAATGCCAGTCTGTAAGCCATAACAAATAATTTAAAGTTCTGAGGAGCAAAGAAGAACTGAAAGGAAGTCAAGGAAGATAAGTGATGTGAGAGAAGCCACCCAGCTGGCTAAAGACTGAGGAGCAACATGACAGTGAGCTAGTAGGGACTATCTCTGGCTTCTCATTGAAGAACATTTGAAGAACACAGATGTCAGAAGCTCTATTTAGTGAGTTACTAGTTCTTCAACTAGTTCATCATTATTGCCCTACTCCAAATCCTAAAGGTTTGATTGAATCTACCAAACACATAGTTGCTATAAACAGTACGTTTTGGTTAAATTTTGTCATATTGACTCAAACCTAGATGTTTTTGGGAAGAGTAAATAGCAATTGGGGAAACATCATTATTGGACTAGCCTACGGGACATACAATTAATTGCTAATTGATGTGGGGCAGCCCCAACCCACTGTGGGCAGTGTCATCCCTAGGCAGATTATGATGGGTTGTATAAAGAAGGTAGCTGAGCAAGCTAGATGAAGCAAGCAAGCGAGCAGCATCCCTTCCTGGTTCCTTCTTCTGATCTTGCTTGTGTTCCCAGCCTGACTATCCTCAATGAAGGACTATAATCAGGACATGTAAGCCAAATACCCGCCTTACACAAACATACCAAATTGTTTTATCACAGCAATGGAAAGTAAACTAGAACACAACATTCAGTTGTAATTTCATTACTTTGTTCATGAGAAATTTTCCTGAGTTTATACTTGGAGCATACATAGGAGAATACAGTGAGATGACATACAATGTAACTGATAAGGCCAAGTTGACCATGACTGTTATTACTACTCAGGAAGTAACAGATTCAGGAAGTATTTTGAACTTTCAAAACTGATGAGTTTTTGTGTTGCAAACCATTTTTTTCTGGCAGGAAATGACCAGCTGGCATATAGGGTCTAGAGGAAGTGGTTAACAGAAGAGTGCTTTACATGATAAAATAGGGCTGTCAAAATTAAAATGAGACTGACTGTGGTTCCTGGCAGCCTGGATTACAGAACAGAAGGGAGTTGACTAGATGCCAATGCTGTGGGAGCAGCAGCCAAAGAGCAGCATGGAACTCCATCACCCAATGGAGAAGGCACTGGTAAGCTGGCCAGAGGTAGCTGTGGAAGGGAGGCAGAAGTCTAGGGGTTGTAGAAATGAAGAGGATGCCAAGAATGGGGATGTTTAGTGAGCTGTGTGTGCAGGGATAATCTCATGTGCATTGTGTAAAAGCATCACATGTCAAAAAAAGAGCTGAATGGCCTATAGCAAGGCAGGAGAGAATAGGCAGGACCTCCGGCAGAGAAAAAGGATGCTGGGAAAGAGTCAGGCATGGAAGATTCACCACAGAGATGTGGAGGAAGCCATGTGGCAGAACTTTAGTATAAATATGATGACTGAGTTACAAGCTAGTTGGGAACAAGTCTAGCTTAAGACCTAGGCATTAATTCATAAATAAATAAGCCTCTATGTCAATATTCAGGAACTGGGATGGACATAGAAAAGCCAGAGTGGTTACAGGTGTATATGGTCACACCTTTCGCCACCTCTAGTCATTCACAGCAAGCCATTCCTTTCTTCTGTTCATACATGATATCCTCATGTTCCCCTCCAGTTGTAGTACCTTGTCCTAGGAGGGACCATGGGTTATCAAATAGGCTATGGTGCCAATGTCTAGGCCAAAGACAAAGTCAATCTTAACTCTTGACAAAGACACCCTCTTTGACCAAACTTTGTTTAGACTTTTCTGAGTTGTCTCCTTGATTAGGCTTGACCTCAGCTTCTGTGTCTGTTTTGACCTTTGTGTAACCTGCATCTCTCATTCTTTCAGTCCCTGTAGTGAGTATCTCTCCACCTTTGATGTCTGATCACCCTCATGTGTGATTGTTCCCTCCTTTCTTTAAGGCATAATCGTATCTTAGTAAGTTATATGCTAGTTATTTTTATATTGCCTGGGTTAAAATATCTGATATAAACATATCTGATAGGAAAACATCTATTTTGGTTTATGGTTTTAAAGGGTTTAGGAAATGCTTACTGAGCCTTGTGTACTTTGGTAGAACATTATAGTGACAGACTCATAGGGTCAAAGATTGTCCTACATTATGGTCTACTGAAAAAACAGAGAAAGTGGGGCACAGAAAGAGGAGAAAGCTACAAATGACCACCAAGGAAACACCCATAGGGAACCACTTCCTCTAACTAGTCCCCACCCCTGGGTTTTCATCACTTTTCAAAAATATTGCCATAATGGGAACACATCAACAAATTAATCAATTCAATAAGTCAAAGTTCTTATGAAGTAATTATCTCTGGAAACACCATTTCCAGAATAAAAACCCATATTATACTAACGCCCTAGGCATTTCTAAACCAAATCAAGTTGACAAAGAACGTTGCCACCATGGTCATTTTGGTAAGATCTCCCTACTCTTATTGCTTATTTGTAGTAGTTTTCCATCTGCAGAATGCTTCCTTAGATTGGTTAGTTGTCAATCTCTACTTATTCTTTGTGTACTGAAAGTTGAGTTGAACCACTCTTCCCTAGTGGGCTAGTCCTATTAAATTAGCTTTGAATAAAATCATTCTTATTCTTACATATGTCAGAATCATTTTTTTCTAATACCCTTTATAAGAACACCCTTTCTTTATACCATATTAGCCCGTGTTTACCATCCTTTCTCTCTATCTCTGTATCTCTAGATCTCTCTGTCTCTATCTCTATCTATCTCTGTCTCTGTCTCGTCTCTCTATCCGTATTTCTATTTGCCTCTCTGTCTCTCTTTTTGTCTCCCTGTCCTCCTGTCTCTGTCTATGTCTGTCTGTCTGTCTGTCTGTCTGTCTGCCTGTCTGCCTCCCTCCCTCCCTCTGTCCATCCGTCCATCTGTCTGTCTGTCTGTCTGTCTGTCTGTCTTTCCAGAGAATAGAGAATGTTCCTCTGCCTTCTATTGATAGGAAGAGGCAACTAATCAGGAACAGGAGACTATTCTAGGTAGCTCCATGGCCTGTGCGCAGATAATGCCTCAGGTCATCCCTCTTCCTTCTGAGATCGAGGCTATTCCAAAATAAACCATACTAGCATGGATCCATTACATAACATACTAATGTGCTTATGGCACTGAAAGCATGGTATATCTTTGTCTTTTAATCCAAGCAATTGGAATCATCAGTGAAGTTAAGCATCACCGTACCCTAGAGATCAACTTAGAAGTCCTTTTAGCTTCAATAGCATTGATGGATGCTGAAAAATACTTCAGAGGGGGAAAGGTGGGTTTCCCTATGCTCTTGTACTCTCTTCTCCACTGGAATCTCAATCCTGGGCAGCATGCCTTGTATTTCCCTCCAATAACACTGGAGAGTAGGGCATTTGAAATCTTTTATTAGACATGTTCATCTGTTACCAATAGGAAGGCATGGCTGAGGCTTATAGTTGCATTTGTTCTCACTGTGACAAAATGCCTGATATGAGCAGCTAAAGGTAGAGAGATTTATTTGGCTTACAGCTCATGAGAGAAACCACAATAGAAACCAAGCCATGGTGTCTTCCCTATCTATAGCATCAGGAGGCTGCTTGTTTACATCCCAAGCAAATCCCATCCCACTCTCACCCTACCCCCACTCCACCCCCACTCCCATCTTTTATTTTCAGTTCATGATCCTAGTTTATGGGATAGTGTTACCTATATTCAAGACAGGTCTTATCATTTCATTGAAATTCTGTGTATGTATAGTGTTTTTGTGCACTGTGTAAAGTTTATCCTTGTATTATTCAAATGCTGATTTCTCTGCCTTCATATCTTGTTGCAATCAGAACACAGCATTGTAATTCTTATGTCAAGAATCTCCTGTCACAAGTCTGTGCAAACAACGTTCATCATTTATTCTCTCCCTTGTCAATAAAAACTGAAAAAGCCAATAACTCAGCAATAAGGAGAATAGGGCAGGACATCTGCCAGTCAGAGGAGGAAGGAGAGGAGAGGAGAGGAATCACCCCAGAAGAGATGTCCAGAGAGACATCAAGGCAGAATATGGAGCCCAGAGAGCCAGAACAATACAAAAATGCATGTATCTCAGGGATTTGGCTGTGGGTAGCCATATTAGATTAGAGGATTAGAATAGAATTGTCATGTCTAGTTATCATACTTTAAGGTGAAAATGAATCTTTGTATCTCTATAACATGATTGGGGGAACTAGCTAGGGTAAAGACAAACATTCGCTGTATTAATTTACTGCATAGATTTATATTAAATTTACCATTACAATTCTGTCTACAAACAGTCTAATAAACACACCCAAAGATGTGTGTCACTAATGCTCTAGGAATTTATTATTATTATATTACTATTATTATTTCATTTATTACTTTATATCCCAATTGCAGCTTCCTGTTCTTCTCTTCCCAGACCCTACCTCTCAATTCCATTTCCCCAACTCATTCTCTCCTTCTCTCAGAAAAGGAGAGGCCTCCCTCTCTTCCACAGGATTCCTCAATGTTAGCTTGTGGGTCTCTTCTGCATCTGTTTCCATCACTTGTCTGCATTCTTACCAGCATTAACTGTTAGTTGAATTTTTGATCTAGCCATTCTGACAGGTTTAAGATGGAATCTCAGAGTCATTTTGAGTTGCATTTTCTTCATGACTAAGGATATTGAACATTTCTTTAGGTGCTCCATGGCCATTAGAGATTCCTCTGTAGAGAATTCTGTTTAGTTCTCTACCCCATTTTTAAAAATTGAGTTATTTGGTTTGTTGATGTCTAGTTTCTTGAGTTCCTTATAAATTTTGTACATTAGTCTTCTGTTAGATGTGGGGTTGGTGAAAATCATTTCCCATTCTGCAGGCTGCCATTTTGCCCTTCTGACAGTATCATATGCCTTACAGAAGCTTTTCAGTTTCATCAGGTCCATGTGAGAGTTATTCTCAGTTGTCAGAAATGGCGGGAACACCTGTGATCTGGATCTTGAGACTGGAAGACATAAGTTTTTTTTAATCTAGGTCTTGAGGTAGGATGGCACACACTCTTAAACAGATTGACACAGCTTTAATCCAGATCTTGAGGCATAACTTTAATCTGGGCCATACCTTATACAGGGGGCCTATATAAAGACAGTGGGAAAGGGGAGGGTTCCTACATTCTTTGCCTGCTTGCACTTTCTTGCCAGCATACCTATTGGAGCCTGCTTCTTCAGAATTCCAGCTTATACAGAAAACCAGCTGAAACACCCAGACTCATGAGACTGACTGAGCAACTACTAGATTCTTGGACTTCCCATAGATAGATAGCCATTGTTGGGTTAGTTGTACTGCAGCCTATATATTCATTCCATTAGTTCTATGACTATAGAGAAGCCTAACTAGTACAGTTGTTGTTACCAAGAGTGGAGTGTTTCAGCTGGTAGATCTCTTGAGTTCTAGAAAGGCCTGGTACAGACTAAGTTCCAGGTAAAGAAAAGTTTAGGTCCAGGCATGGTGATACATGCCTTTAATTCCAGCACTCAGGAGACAGAGGCATGCAGATCTCTGAGTTCAAGGTCAGTCTAGAGAACAAGTTCCAGGACAGGCAAGCACAGGCAATGAAGGAAATTATCCAAAACAGAAAGCTGTAAAGATATAATAAAACAAGGGGACCATACTCCAGCCCAGGCAAGCAGCTGAGCTTGGCAGCTTCAGCCACATGGCCCTGGTAATAGAATCAAGAATAGAAGGGGTTATTAGGACAATTAATATTGGTTAGCTGGAGCTAAGAAATTAAAGGTGATTAAGAAGAGACTAGCATCACTGATGTGAAATCTTCTAGGGAATGTTTTCCAAATGCACAACGCCACAGATAGATATTGAGCTGGCAGCCAGCCTTTGTAATGTGTAAGAATCACCCTGGTGGACTGATTTTGAAGGCATGAAGGGGTCACGGAGAGCAGCTGAGGCTTGGCACTATGAAAAGCCAGGCAAGCTCACTGGTAAAAATGCAGCCTCAGTTGCAGTTGATGGCCTAGAAATGAAGGGGTCATGCAAAGAAGTTGAGGCTTGGCAGTATGTAGAGGGCCTATGACAATCTATAGAGAAAATGGAGTCCAGTTAAAGCAGAAGACCTCATTGTTTTAGAGATGTTAGTACTATAGGGTGACCATCAAGAACAGCAGCAGCAGCAGTTGTGTTCCAAAAGCTACGGAAATGAATCCTGGATCACCCTGGAGACCACAAGGGGTGAGAGATGACAGAGACATGGGATACCTGCCAAGAAAAGGTGCTAACAGCGAGTGGAAACAGCCCAAGAGAAAAAAAAAGGAAATTGCAGTCAACTAAGCTGAAATAAGTTAAAGATATAAAAAACCTTTTTACATCAGACATAGAGATAGAGTTTGGAGTTTGCCCAGCTGGTTTTCAGTCCTGTTTTGGTCCAGTATTTCCTCACTATGCTCCCTTCCCTATGCTTTGGAATAGTAATTATATCCTCTGATACTGAAAGTATGTGATCTGCTTTTTAATTTTGATTTTATAGGGGACTGCAGTTAAGAGATTACATGAATCTCGGAGTAGACTTTTAACTTTCTACTTTTAAACATTGTTGAGACCATGACAGACTATGGGGACTTTCAACATTGGACTAAATGCATTTTAGCATTATGTTATGGCTTCAAGCCTAGGGGGCCAGGGAGTGGAATGCAGTGTTTTGGATAGTTTTGGCCCTCATAGATTTATGCGTTTGAATGTTTGGCCCATAGGGAGTGGCATTATTAGGAGGTGTGGCCATTTTGGAGTAGGTATGGCATAGTTGGAGAAAGTGTGTCGCTATGGAGGTGTGTTTTGATGTTTCATATATATGCTCAAGCTACACTTAGTGTGGAAGATTGCTGGCTTCTGATCAACTCTCAGCTACTTCTCCAGCACCATGTCTGCCTGTACATTGCCATGTTTCCTGCCATGATGATAGTGAATTGAACATCTGAAACTGTAAGCCAGCCCCAATTAAATGCTTTCCTTTATAAGCATTGCCTTGGTCATTGTGTCTCTTCACAACAACAAAACCCTAAGACTTTCCAAGTTGTTAATTAATCTTAATTTATTAATTCATCTTAATTAATTAATCTTAATTATGATTAATCAATCTTAATGCCTGGGCTATTTAGGGCACTGTCGCCCTTGCCAATCTGTTAAGGATATTCCACACTTTCTCTTCTATCAGATTTAGTGTATCCAGTTTTATGTTGAGGTCTTTGATCCAGTTGGACTTGAGTTTTGTGCAGGGTGACAACCAAAATTAACTACATATGAGGTGATGGAGACTAGAGTTGAAAAGACCCAAGTGAACATATTTGTTACTACAGCTATTGAGAGGAAAGGTAAGGTGAGGATGAGAGTTCCACAAAGCAGGTTTAAGGATGTGTAGGCACTCAATGGGGTGTCCATTGAGCAAGACTCTTGGTTCAAGTCAGAGGGTCGATACAAAGGCAGCTAAAAGTGCTTGGTTAGAAAGGCAATCTTGTGAGCAAGCAAGCAAGAAAAAAATGAATTAAAAAATAACTGCCACAGTCAGCTTCTGGTGGTTTGAATAGGTATGGCCCCCATAGACTCATGTGTTTGAACATTTGGCCCATAGGAAGTCACACCATTAGGAGGTACATCCTAGTTGGAGGAAATGTGTCATTGTCAGAGTGGGTTTGAGGTCTCCTATGCTCAAGCTATGCCTGGTATGGACATGGTCTCATTCCGCTACCTGAAGATGAAGATGTAGAACTCTCAGCTCCACCGGTACCATGTCTTTCTGCACACTGCCGTGCTTTCCTATCATGATGGAAATAGACTAAAACTCTGAAACTCTAAGACAGCCTCAGTTAAATGTTTTCCTTTATAAGAGTTGCTGTGGTCATGGTATCTCTTCACAGCAATAAGATTCAACAAGGACACAGCCAATCCCTAAATCTAATGGCTTCACAGAGTACAGAACAAAGGTTTCTTACTTTCACCTATATGTCATCTGCTAAACTAGACTACACTCTTCCCCCACCTCTGTTCTTCTCACAAGTCCCTAATCTACTCCAGATATCAAGGAATTGATTTTGGGTGGGCAAGTAAGGCCTCTGAAGAGAGTAACGCCCTTCAGATGAGAGGGAATGTTAAGTACCTAGAAAAGCCTGGGGATGGAGTCAGTAATGCTGTCCAGTCATGCAGTCTACCAAAAATGACAAAATGGACAAAAGAAAAAGCTGCTTTCTGAATTTCTGGACAGTTGAAATCCTTTGAAAAACACTGCTTCATATCACTAAATCATGCAAGCTCTAGTGTAGCTGTGCCCTTTCAAAAAGTGGGGTCTTAGCTAGCTTTCTTTCATGGAAGTAACGTGTCTTATTTTTTTTATCATCTATTATCTATTATAATGCATTCTCTAGCCAATATTAGTTGAGACTTTCAACTGGGAATTGTGGACTCTTTGTTTTGTATCATTTTTTTTCAGCATCCACTGACACCATCAGTTGAGTTTTTTATTATTTATAATTATTATTATTATTAATTATTTTTAGACTTCAGATGTGGTTAAGGACATGAACTTTGTTAGATTATTTTGTCTTTTAAAGTATATGTCTATATTTGTATGTGTTAGGGGTTTTATATACATATAAGTGCAGTGAATCAAAAATAGCATCTGAGCTCATAAAAGTTGTGAGTGCCCACATGGATACTGTGAACCAAACTTTGATCCTGTAAAAGGGCAGTGTGCACTCTTAACCACAAAACCATCTCTCCAGCCCTAACATTGATATTTGAGTTTTCAAAATTGTGTCTTCCTTGGAAAAAAATCTTACATACTTGTGGTATAATCCTTTATAATAGTTTTCTGTTTTAGATTTATTTTTATTTTATATATGTGAATGCTTGTCTGGATATAGGCTGATTATGTGCCTGGTACTCATGGAGGGCAGAAGAGGGAGGTGAATGTCCTGGAACAAGATTACAAATGGTTGTGAGCCACTAAGTAGGAGCTAAGAATTGAACCCAGGTCCTCTGGAAGAGCAGCCAGTGCTCTTAAGAGCTGAATCACCTATTCTGTCTGATATAATATTTCTATCTATTTTTATATTATTATAGTTAATATCATAGGGTATCTTTCATATCTATATTCCTGAAGCAAATTGATTTGTAGTTTTCCCTTCTTGTAATATTTTATTTGGTTTTGTTAGTGAGGTAATGTTATCCTTATAGAATCAATTACAGAGTGATGGCTCTGCTTCCATTTCTATTATGAAGAATTGGCTTAATTTCTTCCTTAAATGTTTGGAAAGTTCTCAGGAAAACATCTGGACCTGGTGCTTTCTTTTGCAGAGTAATTAATTATTGATTCAATCTCTTTAATAGATTCAAGCCTCTTCAGATTATCTCTTTCTTATCTGACAAATTTCAATAGCTTGTTGTTTCCCTGGAATTGGCTCATTTCATTTAATTTATGAAATTCAGGGTAAAGAATTGTCCATAATTTTCTTCTTTTATGCTGGTAATATCCATGGAATCAATAACAATGAGCCCTTTAACTTGCAATGTTCATCATTCTTCTCCTCTCCCCTGCCCTCCCTCCTACTTTTTCTTCCTTTCCATCTTTTTCTCTTCCCTCTCAGCTCTGCTTCTCTTCTTTTGACTAGCCTATAACATCAGTCACCTTTCTGTGGCTGCCACCAAATGCATGAGTTAATCATCTTAAAAAATAGGAAAAGCCTATTACTGTTCAGAGTTTCAAGGTTCCATACTGTGATTAGTTGGGCCTATTGCTATAGACCTGTGGCCACACAGCACACCATGAAGAAGTCACTTTGTAGAGTTGGCCTGTTAACATCATGGTGGCCTGGAAAAGAAGAAAAGAGGAGGAATGAAGTACAAATATCTGCTTCCAGGTCACACCTTCCTGATTTAATTTCCTTTAATGAGACTCCATCCACCTCTGAAGGCTTCTACTACCTACCATTTAGATCACAGCAGGGACCCAAGACACCTGGGCTTTGGAGGGCCATTTTGACACTGAACCAGAACACATGCCTAGTGATTTTTCTCTATTTAAAGAATCATTTTCAAAGCCAAGCTCTTGCTTTTGCTGGTTCTTTTTGTGTTTGCATCCAGGGTCATTGCTGTTTCTCTTTCTCTCTCTCTCTCTCTCTCTCTCTCTCTCTCTCTCTCTTAACCCTCATGTATTTTCTTCTCTTTGTTTTAGACTTAATATTACTCTTCTTTCTCTGAAGTTCCAAGGACAGAAGTGGCTGATGCATTAATTTTAGCCCTATCTTTTTCTGGTGCATTTATTTAATGTTAAAGATTTGCATTTAAACATTGCATTTTTGTGTCTTGCTGATTGTCATGCTGTATTTTTATTGTCACTATACATCTGAAATAATCTCACTGTCATTTGAGACTTCTCTGACTCAAGGGTTATATAGAAGTATGTTTTCTTTTTTTTTTAATCTTCAAATATTTGGAATTTTTCCAGTTATCTTTCTTTGATTTATTTTTTGTAGTTTAATCTCATCATGTCATAACACATGGTTTCTGGTTATTTTAAGGGTTGATTGTGGGCGTTATAGCCTAGGACCTTGGTGAATGTTCCAAGTGACTGTCATGAGAATATGTATTTTGCAGTTTGGGAATGTAGTGTGCTATAAGTGTCAATTAGATCAAAATGATTGATAGCCCTGCTGTGTCAACTATATAGTTACTGACTTTCTGTGTTCTTGATCTATCAACTACTGAAAGGGGTGATAAAATCACTGACTGTCCTACTGGGTTTCCTACACACAGTTTTGTCAGTGTTTGGTTCATGCTGGGACTTCTGATTATTAAGTACATATTATATGAAGGGTCATGACATCTTCTGGGGGAATTTGTCTTTTATCATTTCTTCCACGTCTTTCTTCTTCTTTTCTGGTCTTTTCCTTGTATTCTAATTTGCTTTATCTGAAATTAATACAAATTGTCTAATACTACTTTTTTTGCAGCCAAAGAAACATACTAAATATGACTTACGAAAGATGTAGGAAACAGTTTAAAAATAAATATGTTTTCTTATTAAAGCCTTATGACTATGTATATATTTTTCTTTCTGGGGAATAAAAAATGTAAAAGTGATTGTATCTTCAGAGTAATTAAATACTTCTGAAAAAGAACAAGGACAAAGACAAGGACTAAAACAGGCAGAAATGGCAAAACAGAAGAGTATTAAGGAGAAGTTAGATGCTGAGGTCTTAGACAAAGCAGACATACAGATGCAGTCAGCTGCTTTCTGATACAAGGACACATACAATTCAGTAAAGAAAGGCAGTTGTCTTCAGCAAGCCATGCCTGAATAACTAGCCTTCTATACCCAACCAATCAGGGAAGAGTTGGGGCAGGAGATGAATATAATCAAAACGTATTGTACCAAGTAAATTCTCAGAGAACTAATGAAAAGCCTTAGAAACTGAATACATTCACGTGTCACACATCTTATAAGGAAGTTACCTGAAAAAGTACCACAGGTCCCAATGAAAAATTATAAAATTATAAAATTATAAGATGTTTAGGATAAAGCATCAGAGAAAATTTGGGTGACTTGTATTTAGTGATGAAAACTTTATGATCCAGGAAAGAAAGTTGGCAATTTGGCCTTCACTAAAATTAAAATATAAAGAAGGAAATCCATGAAGTTTGAAAAAATATTCTAAAGAAGTGAAGTGTACAGCAAATGCATTCTAAAACTCAGTCATCATATGTCCTTTGAGAACTCCCATAGGGGGGTTACCATTTACCTCTTGCAATGACTCAACTCTTAAAACATTGACAAATGTTGGCATGTAAGCAGAACAAAGCTCCACCAATTTTTGTCCTTACTAATGGTGAATTAATGAAATATAATTGACTCCCAATACTTTAGGAGCTTCTTATAAAGTTAGACAGAGCTAACCACCTGGAACATTAGCTTTTTAAATGATTACTTGGATTTCTGATTGAGGAGGTTTAAGCAGAAGGGTTACAAGACAAACGTGTCACATAGAGATGTCTTGTCATCAGAACAAAAGCAAAAATAAAAGGAGGAAAAGGGAAATGATTCCACAAACTATCCACCACTCCAGGATTGCATACAGTAACTTGTTTCATAGCTGCTAAAACTCAAAGTAAGGAATGAATTTCAATAGATGAGGAGTACCTGAATTGTAGCAGATTTATTTGATGGAATATTACCTAGGGATGAAAATGAATGAGTTGTTAATCTTCATGCAAAATCAGATGACTCTCAAATGTATTTTTCCTAAGTAAACTTAAAATCAGACTGATAAGAGTATATGTTATGTCATTACATTCCTGTGACATTCATGGGATGGAGGGGCACTCCACGGTTGTGAGTACTTGTTCTTTAAGAGAACTGGAACTGTTTCCAGGATCTACATGATGGCTCACAACCATTTATAACTCCAGATCCAGGGGATCAGAAGATCTCTTCTGATCTTTGTGGGCATTACACTCATGTGGTGCACACACATACATTTAGACAAAACACTCATATACATAAGATACAGTAAATAAAACTATGACATTTGGGGGCAATCAAATGTTTGGAGAACTAGCCAAGAGAGTTCAGAGGTTTAATGGGAGCTAGTGAATAACTGAAGACATTCTGAGTCATGGGTCAAACCTTTAGGTAATGGGTTTATAATCTTGTATATGTGCCCAGTCATAAACTCCAAATCACAATAGAAACACTGTCTTAGTCAGCATTCTGTTGCTGTGAAGAGACATCATGGCCATGCCAATGCTGAAAAGGAAACCATTTAATTGGGGCTTGCTTAAAATTTCAGAGGTTTAGACCATGGTCATCATGGCAGAACATAGGCAGACATGGTGTTGGAGAGCTCTGTATCAAGAACTGCAGGCAGCAGGAAGATTGAGAGCCTCTGGGATTAATGCGGTCTTCTGGAGATCACACGATATACTTCTTACAACAAGGTCACACCTCCTAATTCATCTCCAATAGTGTCATTCCTTGATGACTAAGTATTCAAATAGATGAGACTATGGGGGCCAGTCTGATTCAACCATCATACTGATTGTGAAAAATGTTAATGAAACCAAAAACCAAATCAAGCAGGATGTTTGGGACCCCAGAATGGAATATGAACTATGACAAATGAATTTCCTGGTATAAAGAAAGCCTCCAATAATCTCACAGAAATCAACAGACAGAAATGTTATCTGTCCAAGGGAACACTGGAAAAAGAGATTTTGATTAGAATTATAAACCTTATAGCCAAACAAAAACACACACAGACACACACACACATGGATAATGTATATGTGTGCATGCATGCATGGATGTGTGTGTATATATTTGTGTGTGTATGTGTGTACATGTGTGCATGTACATACAGGTGTGGACACAAATGTGTATGCACACATACATGTGTGCGTGCATGTGTGTTCACAGTTGTGTGTGTACGTGTTTTACTCTAACTGGTAAATTTATTCCTCATTAGGGTATTTATTAACTTGTAATTGCTTTACATGTGCTAGAGTTGAGGCAGTATTTATTCTGCTGAAGAAAAACATTTTAAGTTAATCAGATTAAAAGCTGGAATGGGCGTTGTGTTATAAGAATGAAGTCAGGAGCCTCATATGACATACATACACACATATATGTGTGTAGTATGTGCATACATAGTTAAATATATTATTTATTGTTAAATATAATTGTTAATGTGGGGCATTAAGCATCTATATATTACTCAGCCTTTTCTGAGTAAGGACCTTTTAGATGCTCATGAAGAACAATGAGCACACTTAGTGGCCCAATATTGGTCTCAGATACAATTATCCACCCTTGGAGAAATAACTGGTCTTAGTGACGGGACAAAAGAGTAAGCATGGATAAAATGAGGTAATAAGATGCAGGGGTGAGGTATGTAAAGCAGCCAATTTAAAGCTGAAATAAAATGAACACTAGATGATGTGGGCCATAAAATAAATAACAGGGTATTGAATGATAAGTCAAAGTAAATACCCATGTGTCATACCGATATAAATGAATAACTGAATAAATAAATGTGAGAGAATAAACTTTTGTACAAATGTAATCAAAATAATATACATGGATTACACACACCCCCCTTTCCTGGTAGTGAAATTTGCCCTACACTCCCTCCATCTCTACTGAATGCAGATTAGACTTGGTCACTTGATCTCAGAGAACAGGTAGGAGAAGTCAAGCAGTTTTTAAATTAGAGATATCTGCAAACCTGGCCTTAAACCAGTGTCATTGATAAGATCACACTGAAAGTCATATGTCTCACTATGAGGTGACAAAGTGTATCTGTGCTTGTCCCCTCTCAAGCAGATGGCCCAGATATAACCTCGAGGTAAACGTCTGACCCACTCACACGGGAGGGCGTTCCACAGAAGCTCTGCACGTTCCTCCAGAGTGGAAATCAGAACAGCTGAGGAACTGTTCAGATCAGAGGGAACTGGAGCAACTTAAGAACTAAGTGTGGCTTACATTTCTGGATGGGAGCCTGGAAAGGAGGAGGGGGATCTGAAAGAAACCAGGGGTCTGTTAATGCTAAGACTCCAATGTCAGTCTCTTGGTTTTAACAATCCACCACGATACCATAAAATGTTAATAATAATGAGGGAAACAGAGAGGGATATGAGAGCTTCCTGCGAGAATGTCCCTGCTCTTCTGGGCACCTTGTAGGATTCACATGCTACTATATTTTCTGTTTGAAAAAGATGCTATTATTTCCAAATTATAATAAATCATCTTTTATGGAGAGTATATACTCTTCATATGATAATCAAAGGAAAACAGTCTAGCTGAAAGGACCACATATTTCTTTTAATGAGCCGTGGAAATCACTGGGTAACAGAAATATTTCTGACCTTCAAACCTAAGGAAACCATAAAAAGATCCCAGATCTCATTATCTTCATGTGAAATGAGTTATCAAGCAGGATTTCTTTTATTTAGAGCAGATGGTGTTTCGTATTTCTTTCATGAAATTCTTAATTTTGCAAGCTAGGCTATTCTTGAGTTTAATTGGGAGAAAAGACTCAGAGTGCCCTAACTAAGCCTATTAAATGTTGGTGAGTCCCCCCATTCACTCCACACGGAATATGAGGACTATTTTTATTGTGGTAGGTGGCTGACTTGCTCTGGAAATATTAAAGCTCAAAATAAGCCCAATCATAAGAAGTTAGGGGGTATGGTGCTATTTTTGGTTTGCTCATGGAGAGGATGCTACAGCTGTAAAATTCATAGCGTGCTTAGCCTCCACCTTATAGGGACATAAAGCACCAGATAATACAAACAAAACCATGTGAGACTGGGCACTGTATCGAGAAACACTACAGTCTATGCGAGCATGCCCTACTACAAGGCCCATGCCAATTTCCTTCTTTGTGATTTTAGAATCTAACGTGCAGTAAGTAGGTCAGGTGAGTGGATGGCAGAAGATGTAGTTTTGATCAGTCAATAGTATTTAGTAGACTCTGAGATGAAAATTAATTGCATGCTTTATTAAACTATATCAAAGTAATTTTAATTTTCTATTTGGAAAACACAGCATCTATTTTCGTGCTTTTCCTCTCTCCTACCAATAGTCTCATATTTGGCATGGAATCCATTTCATTATCAGAAGCTGAACCCTGAGAGGGGAACAGTAGGAATGCACAATCAAGAAGCTTCAGTGGCATAAATAAATAAATAAATAAATAAATAAATAAACGGAATCAAAGCTCTGTGCTAATGTACTCAATTGACAACCTCATTGGTTCTGAACCGTTATTTTATCTTGCACACCATTTCAACTAAGGATAACCAAGAAAATTATGATGACAGCAAGCTTTTCTGTCTCGAATACTTAAGCTGACTCCGGTTAAGGAAAGGTTGCAGCATACAGCTTGAGGTGAGTTTGTGAGGAGGAAAACAGCCTTCCTCTGGTCTCTTGCATTTAATCCATCCTTCTACTAAAAGGAGAATTTGACATTCTTCCAACTACCACTAAAACTGTCAGAAAATCCTTTAAAATTGCATTTAAAAAAAATCAATAGTGCCCCTTCACATCTCTTAAATTGGTCAGTTTTGATTTCCTTGTTCCCTGAAACACTGTGGAATTCGCCTGAGTATATAGATGGCCTAAGCCAGTTACTAGGAAAGTCATTAAAGACAGACACCAAACTTAGAGAGTTAGATATTGTAAGTCTGTATTAAAATGTGTCCTTAGGTGCTCTTAGGAGGAAGTATCTTACATGTCCTTGAATATAGGTACCATCTGGATCAAGCACAGTTAATTTAAGCACTATGTATATTTGGTTTTAAAATGTAGTATTCTAAACTCACAAACATGGCTTTTAAAACAAACCAGGTGTGATTTGCAGCCAAAGTAGGATTTAAACACTGTCTTCTCCCAGAGTTAGGGACACTGAGGACTGATGCTCTGTTTTGTCTGACTTAGAAGCATCCTGATGGGAACTGCTGTTTTGTCTCTCTTACTTGGTAAGTGATGAATATCCTCCTTAAAGCAGGAAGGTTCTTTCATATTCTATGTGCAATTCCACTATCTTCCTGGCTGTGACAAAGCCCACTTCCTCAGGGTACCTGTACCCTGAGGAGGAAGAAGAGGAGGAGGAGGAAGAAGCCACAAATGCTGCTCACCATATCTTTCTGTCTCTTCCATGAAGGAGGCTTGAGATCATCATGAAACAGTTGGAGACACATTTCTGATGTCAGCATACCATTTAACAAGAGTAACAGACTTTTGCAAGAGGAGTGGTAGTGATGGATTCGATCACATCATACTGAGCAACGAAGGAAATGCATCAAATGCTGAAAGGGTTTGCCTTGTGAGCCGTCAAGAATGATCAGTACCAACCATTAATGCATCTCAGCCATTGCTGGAGCTCCAAAGCTGCTGAGGCTCTGATGGCCTGAGGCTCTGCATCCCTAATTCCACTAAAGTTGCATGAATAATCAATGTACGGATAACTAATACATTCATTTATATTGAATGAATAGTCACCCGGGACTATGAAGAGCCAAGTCTGAGAGCCAGGGTCAACTTCTCTGACCACAAGGCTTGGACAGATCTTGGTCTTTTGCCCTATCCTGTTGCTGTGAGTCATTGCTCGGGTACAGTGAGTTCTCCTGCCTTCTCCCCCTCAGCAAACCACGGGACCGTCAGTGGCCACTGTGGATTTCCAAAAGGCACTGTCTTCAGGTAACCTAATGTACCATTGTACCAGCAATTACTGGAGCTTGGGTTAACAAATCTTGCTGCAATACTTTCTACTACACAAGGACTAGCTTACCATTCCTTTCAGGATTATTAACACAGTGTTACAATGAAGAGCATACATTCTCCTTTCTTCAGTCTTTTTTGCAAAGTGCCTGTTAAAAGCAACCCGTGATGCCCTAACAACTCATTAGAAAGTAAATTTTAGGGAATAAGTTTTACTTGACCGATTTTACAAAAAAGGCTTTACAAAATCGGTTGGCTCACCCATGTGGAAAGGACAGTAAATTGGCTCTGGCTCAGAATGCCTGGAGAGACAGTTGACTTAGGTATCCAGGGATTTTTTTTTTTTTACTTCTGAGATATATTTAAACGCCTTAAATACAGTTGGCTACTCATTACTGTTTGCATTTGTGGAGTCCTAGACATGCAAAAACCATGCAAACTTAAATGATAACCCATGATGCAAGAAACAGCACTGAACTAGAAAAAGCAACCTCTTTGTTAGTTACGTCAGATAGTAAATATTTCTACGTGACCATGTTTATTTAAATGTATGAGTGTTTTGAATACATTGTACATCTATGTAACATGTGCACACCTTGTGTCTGCAGAGGCCAGAAGAGAGCATTGGATTCCATGGAACAAGAATTATGGATGATTGTTAGGTGCTAGGAATATAATCCAATATTATATTCCTCTGAAAGAGTAGCCAGTGTTTTTTTAAACATATATGAATTTATTTTTATTGTATGTATATGGATGTTGTGCCTACATGTATGTCCATGTACCACATGCATGCAGTGCCGTGAGATCCCAAAAAGGAAGTCAATTTTGTTGTCTCCTTCTTAGCAGCCATTAGTTGCTAATAGCTCTTTTGTTATTGGGACTTTGCCAACCCCTCCTCCACCCATTCCAGCCCTCTTATTCCACTCAGAATGGGATTTGACTTTGACACCCTCAACAATTTCATCCTTGCTGATGTCACTGCTGGCCATATAATAATAGTGTTTAAATCATGGATGCAGCCCTATTTCTTTACATTCTGCACAGCTATTTATTGTTCAGTCAGAAGCTACCATTGCCCATACTATTCCATTTTTGTTGAATAAAGTGACAGATGGTTTTATCTGGAAAGGGGGGGAGCAGGCTGAAAAAAAATCATAGGGTTTTATCCTTAGCAGCAGCATGCAGTAATCCCCAGCTGTTCAATATTTGTCCCATTTGATAAAAGAGCCATAACAACGGGGTTGGGTTTGTGCTCTGTGATTTGAGGTGGACATATAGTCTCAATTTGCACAACTTCCCCCCACCCCCGCTTTTTGCAATGAGTATTTAGAAAACGTTGGTGATGGCTAGTTGGTCTTTTCTTGCTTTCATTTTTTTCCAGGTGTTAATGCAAAAACGAAGCCAATTCTGCCTCCAGCCTCACGATTCTCATGGCATTTGTATTATTTACGAAGTGCCTCTTGTCAGCATGACCTCTAAAGAGGAAATATGTTTCTCTGAGCATTCCATGGTTGCAATTAGTCTTCAAGCACCTAAAAATAATGTTGAATGTCCCCTCTGGTTTTCACTTCAAAATACTGATCCATCCACACACACCACGTCATTGACACACAAGGTCAGTGTCATTTCGACTATGGACTCTTCTTGACTTTGGAGTTCTCACTATTTGTATTCTGTGGCATGTCTTCGACTACTTTATGGGTTCTTTCTTTCACCTTTCGACACCCCTCTCCTCTACCCTTTCAACCCCGAACCCTAGATAAGAGAGTAAAGGATAGAAAAGAAAGGAAAGTGATGCCTGAATGAAGTCATTGGTTGGAAACAGGCGAAGTTATCATTAAACAACTTCCTGCTGGTTAAGGATATCAAATTCCTTAAGGCAAGTTTGATCTTCCCCACCAGGGTATTTAATTTCTCCTTCTCGTTGTTGTTGTTTCTTCTCTGCTCACAACTACTTAACAAACCGCGACAAACAACTAAACAACAACCAGACAAGCAAACAACCACTAAACAACCAACAACCCATCATCAAACAACCCTCATCCTCTTGAGCCCTAGCATTTTATATACCATCTTAAAAGTTCCCAAATTTCCAAACGTCATACAATCACAGAGCCTATCTGCAACCTGCAAATGCATGCCCCTGCTAAAGCACAAGGCAAACAAATCACAGTCAGCTGAAACAGCCCCATATCCCATACCTGGGATTAAAATGAAAACACATTCTTGTAATATTTCTGTGTTTTTCAAAGAAACCAAAACTCCAAAATTGTCACGATAATAACCTATTGTAGAACCTAATTTATGCACAAAATTTCTGCTTTTGTTTAAAATCTACAAACAAAACATTATTTGGATGTATTGATCATGGAACTCAGAAAGTCAGAACATTGTGACTTTCCCACAATTTTTACACATTAAGTTCTGAGAAATACCTCTTTCATCCATCTCCAGTTCTCTCTGGCAGTCGTGGAATGTAGCTTTAAAATAAAAATTTATCTTAGTCTATAAGTATTCCTTGGGATATGATTTTAAAAAATAAAAATTTAGTTTATACATAATGGTGTTGAGTCAATCCTATCGGTATGGTTCACCCTTAATGGTCTCTTTTGTATTTTGGTGTGATTGATGTTTATATAATATTGCTATTCATCTCAAAGTTCATATAGTCTGAAAATGCACAATATCTCCTTAAGGTAGGTAAGATAAATTGAACAGATTTCACAAGATAAAAAGAATTAAAAATTCCAACATGGAGCAGAGAGAACCTCACAGTGTCCCATCCGTAGCTAAACAAAAGTTAATGACAGTGGCAACAGGTGTCTGATAGGGAAGAGTCACTTTTCTTTGAATGTTATAGGTTTTCCATACCTCAGTGAGTGACTCCACCTACATATGGGCCATGCTAATTGAAGGTTATAATTGTAGGCTATAAAAAATATAAAATTATATAATCTTGTATGGTGGTATAGGTCAAAGCTGGAAGAAGGAATTGGGGGATGAATATGACCAAGATACATCGTAAACATGTTTGAATATTTCAAACCATGAACAAAGATCACGAGAAAAAGTTAAAGAACTCAGTCCTAAGTAATTATGATTAAAATTTTTTTATAAAACTTAAAAAACATAGGATAAGGTCAGATAAACCTTAAGCCCTTAAAACCAATGGAAGACTGAGGAATGCAACCCAGTGGTGGAATGGTTGTTAACCATGGTGTCAAGGATCTGAGTTCTCTTCTTAGAACACCACTAACAAGTTGTGGTGGTTTGAATAAAAACAGTCCTCATATGATCATAGTTTGAATACTTGATCCCAAGTTGATAGACTTGTTTGGAAAGCTTAGGAGGTTTGATCTTGTTAGAGAAAATATGTTACAGAGGATGGCCTTTGATATTTCCAAAGACCACAAATTTCAGTTGGTTTTCTCTCAGCTCCTCATTTTTGGATCAGTGGCAAGCTCTCAGTGAATATTACTAGCACTCCCTGCCTGCTGGCTGCCATGACCCCTTCCATGATGGTTGTGTTAGTAAGGATTTTACTGCTGTGAACAGACACAACGACCAAGGCAACTCTTATAAAGGACATTTGATTGGGGCTGGATTACAGGTCCAGAGTTTTAGTCCATTATAGCCAAGGTGGGAACATGGCAGCATCTAGTCAGGTATGACAGGAGAAGAGCTGAGAGGTTTACATAGTGATATAAAGGCCACTAGGAGAAGAGTGTACTGCAAGCAGCTAGGAGGAGTGTCTCAAAGCCACCTCCCCCCTATGGTGAGACACTTCCTCAATGAGGCCACATCTCCCAACAATGCCACTCACTATGGGCCAAACATATTCAAACCACCATAATGATTACGGACGGACAAATTCTTTGAAACTGTGAGCTCAATAAACTCATTATTCTATAAAGTTTACTTTGTCATGATATCATATCATAGCAATAGAAATAAGACACAAGCAAACAGATAAATCCTATAAGCTTGGGAACATTTGAATTTGACTCAAACTTTTGCTCTCAGTCTTAAAAATCCCTATGGCATTCTTAAAGAAAGTATGTATTCAGCTGTTCCATATCCCACAAAGACTGATGATGAATGCCTCCATTTTGGCTCCCTTCTTTCTTCAGATGTGTTGACAGAAAGAACTTACTGAGGGCAGAATTGGCATCAGCTCCTCTCTGAGTCCCCATGTTTTCACCAAGTGCCATCAGTTCTGGTGATGGAAAGGGAACGGAGGACCTGGTAGCAGAACTGACTTAGAGGAAGCTTTCGTTAATTGGCTTCACTCTCTTCAGACCCAGAAGATGCTGAGAGGAGATTTCCTTTCTCTCGCAGGTTTTTGACTTCTTCAGCACCCTTCTTGCCTGTCAATCTGCTGGCTGAACCCTCCTGAAATCCTTTAATGTTTTCTGTGACATTCCTTACCAAATCTCTCTCAAATCCCAAGTTTAGAGAAAGTTTCAAACACACAGAAGCTCAGTAAAATTCTATCTTCCTTTTAGGAAAATTACTTGCTCAGGTATCAAAATAGATCGAGGCTGACTCTTGCTCCATCCACTTCCACAACTGATTTGGGGGGTTGGGAGGTGTGCACACACTTGGTCCCTATTCAGAGAAAATCCTGTGCCTGGTGCTTTTTGTTATAGCTTTTGTCCTTATCCCTTTAAGCTTTTACAATAGTTTTCTTGTTGTTATTGACTTATTCTTTTAAATAGTTATATTTTGATTTGGTATGTTTGTGTTCCAATGGGACATGTAGAGATCAGAAGTCAAATGGCAACAGTTGGTTCTCTTCTTCCACCGTGTGTGTGGATACCAGGGACTGAACTTAACTCACTGAATTTCATAGCAAGAATGTTTACCCACTGAGACATCTTATAGAATTGTTTTGAAGTTGGCTTTGGGTTTTGATTTATAAAGGCAAAGGTCAGATCCATTCTATTTTCCATGTTCAGGAATCTTAGAACAAACGCTCCATGTGGCTTCATAGAATCCTCACTTTCTACTGTTTCCATCTATTCACTCAAATATCTACTAACGAAGACCCTCTTTGTTCTGTGTGTCAATAAGGAGGATAAATAGCACACATTTCTCAGAAGACATTCTCTTCATAAAACTTTATCACTAAAATCCCTTGCCACTTGCTACCTTCAAATTAACTGTGGATCATGTCTTGTTGAAGTTCACACTTAGCTTACAAGATGCTTTATCATGTAATGTGTTGCATATCTGGACATCTCCATCAAAACCTTCAATATAGTGTCATCGACTTTGAAGGGGCACATAAATAATAAATTTGAGGAAAATATACCTAGTGATACATAATTGAGTAGGAAATTACTTCCATACGGTTAGAGAATATTTCAGAAATTTAGATCTTAGTAGATCAAAACTGGGTTTGCGTCAATTATTGAATTGGAAAACATGGTTGTGACACTGAGGTCACTAAATCAGTTAATCTTTATCTTTTTATCTAAAAGAGAGCCTATAAACATAAACAAAAAATAAAGCATGCCTTTTCATATCTCCTCACAACTTCAATTAAAATAGGTGCCAGTGCTGAATCGGCCATAGATTTTTATCTATATTCAAATTGGCTTTTCAACCTGCCATCTCCTTCACCAACCATCTTTCTCCCATGGTCTCCAACTGGGATTCCTCCTTCTCTTGGAACTCTGTTTGAACTGTTTTTAATTATTTGGATAAGATTCACACCAAGACTGAAAGTAAATGATGTTCTGTCTCTGCATACCCTTGACAATCAACTTTCTCCCTCCTGCTTTTATGCTCAGTTAAAAAGGCAGATTTAATTAGTGAAAGTCACGAGCAACACAGAACAAAACACTTACTTCCAGCCTTTTGTGAATCTTTAAAAGATTAAGTTAACAAGCCAGTTTTGTGAGCTAGAATTTAAGCCAGTAAAGGCTTTGTAATTTATTCAATATTTTTCTGTTTTTTCTTGATCTAAGCTAATTTATCTTAAAGTTCTGCCACTGATGGTCCTCCGTTATGTATAAGATAAACAAAATAATTCAAGGGCCTAAACCAAAGTAATTCAAATGCATAAGTTCTGTCTTCTATGATGTATTTCTCCAACCTCCATGTAGACAGCATAGTGAGATGATATTTTCTGTTTGGTACTTTGCCAGATACAATTATTCATTTTCTCTCACTCTCACTTCCCTCTTCATATCTCCTAATTAGTATGTTTCATCCAAAACAATATTCTTTTCTGGAGTAAAGTGTATTTTATAAATTCTATGTAAACTGGTTCCTTTTAAAAGTTCTCTTTGGACTTTTATCTAATCAGAAGGTCTAAAATCTAGTCTTGGAGGAGGCAGCAAAGACCCTAATAGTCAAGATTCCAAGAGGTTCTTGAGCCTATGGCGTTTGTCACAGAACAATGTTTTGTCATAGGAAATTCTTAGTAGTAGCCTAAAAATCTATCAGAAAACTAGTAACGATATTACTGTATAGTCTAGTTCATAATATCCTGCCACCATTTTTATATGTACTAATATATTTATATGAATATATATTATATAATGTATATATTATATATATTTGAATTTATATACTTCAAAATTTGTCTATTACAATATATTGAATATAAATGTATATATATGTTCAAGTGGTTAAATAGAGCAATTGTTCCTATTATTCCTTTTGCTCCATTATCAATGTTTTAATGAAGGCCTAGTAAGGAATCTTAGGGCTGTTGAGATGGCCCAGCAGGTAAGGGGTACCTGTCACTTAGATCTTTCTTCAGGTCCTTCGCATTCATATGATTGAAGGAGTTTGAACCAATTCCCACCAGTTGTTCCTTGATCGGTACACGGATATTTCCCACACACACAAACAAATAAATGAATAAAAATGTATTAAAATGTACTAAAGGAAACCTTAAAATGTGGTCACTCCTTAACCACCCTATCAACTAACCTACTCTTCAAGACCCATTCCTAGATGGTGCTAATGCATGCCGTTAAGCCCAGAATTTGGGATGTAGAGGCAGGTAGATCTCTAAGTTCAAGATCAGCCTAAAACAAACTACAAAGCTAGTTCTAGGATAGCCAGAGCTACACGGAGAAACTCTCTCCTGAAAAAACAGTAAAAATAAAATCCAAAGTGTATTTCATATAACGGTTCACTCTAAACCCTGCCCTGTCCCTGACCCTGCCCTTGCCCCTGCCCCCACAGATACAAGAAGAACATGGGAAACCAAGCAGAAATAATCCAAACACATTTTGAGAGAATTCTTCAGACCATCCAGGGTTTGTAACAACTAAATCCATATGAAATTAAGAAAGAGGTAACTTAGAACAGGAAAACTCTGTGCCATCCTCCTCTGATGTATTAGCCTTAAAGAAGATGCAGAACACATTCCCAGTATGGTACAATGGTTCAGGACCTGGGAAGAACACAAAAGACCCCAATTATGACTTCTTGTGTACATCTGCTCTAGCTCACTCTGCACAAGACTCAGCAAAGTTAAACATATAATGATGATTGTTTAAATCAATTACAAGATGAGTCAGTGTATAAAGATGCTTGCTGCAAAGCCTGATGATTGCAGTGTGATACACAGAACTCATATGGTGGAAGGAAAGGACCAAAATTCTCAAATTGCTTGCTGACTTCTACACATGGGTCATGTCATCTCTGTCTCTCTCTCTGTCTCTCTTTGTCTCTGTCTCTCTGTGTCTCTGTCTCTCTCTGTCTCTGTCTCTCTCTGTCTCTGTCTCTCTCTGTCTCTGTGTGTGTGTCTGTCTCTGTCTCTTTCTGTCTCTTTGCCTCTGTCTCTCTGTCTGTCTTTCTCTGTTTCTCTGCCCCGTCTCTCTGTCTCTGTCTCTCTGTCACTGCCTCTCTCTCTGTCTGTCTCTCTGTCTCTCTCTCTCTCTCTCTCTCTCTCTCTCTCTCTCTCTCTCTCTCTCTCTCCCTCTCGCACGCAAATATAATTATAATCTATAGCAGAAACACCAATTTAAGACAACCTACAGAAGCAGAATTATATACCACCTTAAGCTCTGGAGGAAAGGCTGGGGAGGGTTTCTTTAAATAAAACAAGAGCCTCAAAAGCATTTAAGTGAATGGGAGAAATTACAAGACCCTATACAGGCCTGGAAGGGTATGTGTCTCGAGACCTTAGAAGACACAAAGCTCCTGATTTAGTCTGAGCCCTGAGTTCAGGAAAACATGGTCCAGGCTATGGAGAGAACTCCAGCATGGACACAGAAACTTGGAAGATACTTTCTTGATGTGTTTATTTTGTTGCTATTGGTATTGTGGTCATTCTTTAGTTTTTTTATTTGTTCTGGGAAAATTCCTTTTTAAAAATTTCCTAGTATAAACTGAAAGGATAATTGCCTCAGTGATTATAACCTTCAACAATAAAGAATGAGGCTGCTGGGAATACAATTCAGTGGTAGAGCACCTGCCTGTGCAAACCCATGGGTTTGATTCCCAGCACTGCTAAATAAATGAAAAAATAATACCCTAAAGTTCATAGAGGAATTCATATTTGAGTAAACTACTAGGAAATTAGACCTAATTGAAGGGTTTAGGTTCAGAGAGTCAGACATTTGAAAGAATCTCTTCTTGCCCTGCCCACTTCCCATCCCCCACCCCGTCTGCTTGCTGGCCTTCCATTACAATAATTTTTCTGTGTTGTCACAGGCCTTAAATCCGTGGGGATAGTCAGCCATGAACTCAGGCCTTTGAAATTGTAAGTCAAAATAAACCATTCTTCCCTTAAGTTGTTCATTCCTGATGTTCTGTAACAGAAACAAAAATATCAGCTAAAACACTTCAGGGATGTGTTTAAATATTATGCCAAACCAGAGAAACACATACATTTAATTCATTTTACCAACAATAATAATTTTTTTCAAAGCAATCAAAGATAGCAAGAAACTTTCTTTCCCTTGGTATTATTCCTGTCTTCTCTCCCAAGAGCAGCTAGGGTCACAGTTTAAAATTCAGACCCAGCACCCTTTCATTATTCAATTTCAAACTCAACAGAGTGTTCTCACTGTGCTTTGAACAACTCCCAACTTCTTATTGCCAAAGAGTTTGGATGTTTTCCTAAGAAAGAAATCTGAGGCTGGCACAACGATTCAGCGGATAAAAGCATTTGTCATCAAGCCTGAGGATCTGAGTTCAATCCCCAGGACCCACATGGTAGTAAGAAAGAACTGATTCTAGCAAGTTGATCCCTGGCCTCCACAGTCATACTGTTGTAACAGCACTCTTCCAACAAAATAAATAACTGTAACACGGGTTTTTTGTTCGTTTGTTTGCTTGCTTGCTTTTGTTTTTTTGTTTTATTTTATTTTTAAGAAAGAATGACTGGACCCCCCAGAGCTCCCAGAGACTAAACCAACAACCATTGGACTGAGCATGGGGACCCTAATGGAAGAGTTAGGGGAAGGACTGAAGAGGCTGAAGCAGTTTGCAACCCCACAGGAAGAACAATATCAACCATCCAACACCAACCCCCAGAGCTCCTAGAGACTAAACCACCAACCAAAGAGTACACATGGAGGGACCCAAAGTTCCAGCTACATATACAGCAGGAGATTACCTTATCTGGCATCAATGGGAGAGGAGGTCCTGTGGCAGCTTGATGCCTCTGCAAAGAGGCATGCTAGGGCAGTCAGGCAGGAGTGGGTTTGTGGGTTGGTGAGCACCCTCATCATAGAGGCAGAGGGAAGGAGGCATGTGATGGGGGTTAGCAGAGGGGAAATCGGGAAGGGGGACAACGTTTGAAATGTAATAAATAAAATAACTAATAGAAAAGAGAGAGAGAGAGAGAGAGAGAGAGAGAGAGAGAGAGAGAGAGAGAGAGA